>NW_022631038.1:2525353-2594646 GCF_010015895.1 Lontra canadensis
ATTCGCGCGGAGCGGCACAGCGCGGCCGGCCGGGCCGGAGCCGCTTACCGGTGTCGCCGCGCGCCTTGCTCTCCTTGGGCTTCGGGGGGCGGCCCCGCGGCATCGTCGGCGGCGGCGGCGGCGGACCACCCCTCGGCCGCACACACACTCACACACATACACTCGGCGGAGCGCGCACGCGCGGGGACCGGCCGCGGGGGCGCGGCGCGCGCCCGGCCGAGCGGCGGAGGCGGGCGGAGCGGCCCGGGCGGGCGGCCGCCGAGCCGGGTCCGAGCGCCCGCGGGCCTCACGGGGGGAAGGCGCCCGACCGCGCGAAGGGGGGAGCTAGAACCGCGCCAACTTCGGCGGGTTCCATGGCCCGGCGGGCCGCGTTAGGGGCGTTGGGCGCGGGCGCGGGGTGGGGGCGGGGAGCGGCGCCGTGCGCATGCGCGTTCCGCCGTTCGGGCCTGGTGTGGACGGAGGGCGAGCGGGCCGCGGTCACCTGGCGTCCGCTGTCCCCGACGGCCGGCGTGCGGGGGGCGGGAGGCCCGCGCGTGCCCTGAGTCCCCCCCGGTCCCTGATGGGAGCGGGCGGCCGTGGTCACTCGTGGTCCCTCCTCAGTGCCGACGGCCGGCATGAGAGGGCGGGCGGACTGAGGTCACTTTGGGTCCCCTCCTTCCCGTCCCGACGGCCGGAGTGGGGCGGCCGGGCCTTGGTCACCCCTTAGTCTCGATGGACAGCACGAGTGGGGAGCGGGAGTTCTGTGGTCCCCTTCGGTCCCCCTCGGCCCTGGGCTGAGCCGGGCAGCCGTCCCAGCGTGTGTCCAGCCGACGTCACCCGCTGGGACAGCCGTCAGGAAAGCAAGGAAGGTGCCGTTCGACCCGGCCCAGGTGGTGAGAAGGAGCTTGCTGGGGGGAGGGGCGGGTCAGAGCCGGGGTCCCTGATGTGCCCGG
The DNA here is from genome assembly GCF_010015895.1 of Lontra canadensis. Lineage (NCBI taxonomy): Eukaryota > Metazoa > Chordata > Mammalia > Carnivora > Mustelidae > Lontra > Lontra canadensis. The sequence goes on from NW_022631038.1 coordinate 2,526,286, forward strand.
GCCTCGGTGTGCCCGCCCGTGTTCCCGGCGTCCGTGTAACTGCAGCGGGCAGCGGCGCTGCCGTCCCGGGCCCAGCCGCACGCGCGCTTCTGGGCAGGGCCGGGCCCACACTCCGCGGGCAGGGCCGGGCCCACACTCCGCGGGCAGGGCCGGGCCCACACTCCGCAGCCAGGGCCGTGGGCGGAGGGCGGGTTACAGTGTCCACTTGCACGTGTGTGCGTCTGTGGTTTCCTCTGACCCGCGCTGACCTCCGCGGAACCGTGAGTGCGGGGCCGCGCGGGAAGCCATCCTCTGCCCCAGTCCCGGCCCCCCGAGGAGAGTGAAGCCCCGCGCCGCGATGACCCCCTGCATGCCAGGCGTTCCGGGGCCACAAGGGGAAAACAGTGTCTTCCCCCCAAAATCTTGCAGCTATGGGACAAGAAAGACAAAAGTAGCCAATAATAAAGATTTTAAAAATGTGATGGAGAAATTTAAGGACGACATAAATTATGGTTGGAAAAATAAATAAGAAAGACACTCTTAACTAAAATGTGGTCAATGCCTGCATTCTGCCCAGAGATGGTAAGAATAGGGCTTCCCAGGGAGAGGCAGCAGGGTAAAAAGGGGGGGGGGTGTATTTTATATCTGTTCACTTTTGTTTACATGTATTCATTCAAATCCTGATATTCAAATCCTGGGGGGAAAAAAAAAACATGCAGATAATCCTATTTGAAGAGAAATAAGCTCAGAGAGGTTACTAAACCTCTGACATCAGCCAAAGAATAGCAAATGTTAACATCTTTTTAAGTACTCACATTTGAGTGTTGTACGCAGTCCTGCAAGGTGCCATTTTACAGACGGTAGTACTGAGGTTCAGAGGGGCTAAATGCGATGTAGGGAAGTCCAGGGTGCAAACCATATGTGCTCACCTGTTCATCCGTGTACACGCTTGGATCAAAACAAATACACATACGTTCAGACAAAATATGACCATTACATATGCATATCAGGTCTAGCATAGGTATAAGGCTGAGAAAAAGATTGGACTCAGATTATAAGAATCTTGGGTCATTTGTAAGTCAATTTGGATGATAATATGTAGGTATGTACATATATGTATGTATGTGTATAAAATTCTGTTCTGAAAATGATTTGAAGCAATTTATATCAGTAAAACAGATGAAATCAGGATGAAGGAAGAAATTAGAAAATCCAAGGGAGTAAGTACCTAAACTAGGAAGTCCTATGTAGTTTAAAAAAAAAAAAAGCGAATAGGAAATTCAATTCCAGGTAGAAGTAGATGTGATTAGTTACAAGATTCTCACTTGTCCATAGAAAACAGCTGTATTCCGATGTAGTTTTATAAGATTGTTTCTTTTTTTTACTATCCATACACTTATCATCTGTAAACAGGGGGTTTTACTTCTTCCCTTATGACTTGGATGCCTTCTGTTTCTATTTCCTGCCTCATTGCTCTGGTTAGGACTTCTAGTACCACACTGAATAGGAGTAGTCCGAGTGGACACCCTTGTCTTTTTCCTGAGCTTAGAAAGCTCGGAACACCTCACCGTTGAGTATGATGTTCGCTGTGGGTTGATCATAGAGGGCCTTTATTTTGTTAAGATGCCTTCTTTATGTACCCAATTTGTTGGGAGCTTTTATCATGAAAGGATGTTGAATTTTATCAAATGTTTTTTTTCTGCATCTATTGAACATGTATGTTTTGTTCTATTAATGTATCACATTAAGTTACATTGCTTTCCAAGGATAAGTTACATTTGATCGTGGTGTACGTTCTTTTAATGTGCTGTTGCATTCGGTTTGCTAGTATTTTATTGAAAATGTTTGCGTATATTCCTTCATCAGGAATATTGACCTATAGTTTCGTTTTGTTTTTCTCATATCCTTACCTGGCTTTGGTATCAGGATACTCCTGGCCTCATAGAATGAGTTCGAGAGTGTTTCCCCTCCTCAGGTTTTTGGAAGAGTTTGAGAAGGATTCATGTTATTCTTTAATGTTTAGTAGAACTCACTGGTGAAACCATCTGCTACTGGTCTTCTCTTTGGTGGGAGGTTTTTTATTACTGTCTTAATCTCCTTCCTCACTGGTCAGTCCAGATTCTCTGTCTCCATGACTCGGGCTTGGCAGCTTGCGCACATCCGTTTCTGGACTCACACTCCTGGGTGTCTCAGAGGTCCCTCGGAGGGCTGCTCTTTTCTTCCAGCTCATTTTTAAACTGATTCCTAAAGCAGACATGAAAAGGGGGAAAAAAACATAGGCCCCCCGAACCAGCACACAAGGCACAGCTAGGGGACAGGCCAACTCCCCCGAAGATGCATTTGAGCGTCTCCCTTAGGGCGTCCTCTCCCTAGAGGCCTCTGCTCTTCCGACAGCCTGACAGTCCTCCCCTTGCCTTTATGGCTGCGCGGGCTTTTTACATGTCTTTGGATAAATGAAGTCTTGGTCAGTTTTCAGCTTTGTCAGAGTTTTCCGAGTTCTTCCGTGCCTGGCATCTTTGCGGCATGCGCGCTTGTGATATTCACGGATGCTGGTGCCTGTGGCCGTGCACTTGTCCTGTTGTAGAGCGTTTCCTTGCGAGACTGCACGCGCCGGGTCCATTGTCGACAGACTTCCGGGTTATGTCCAGTTGTTTTTTGGGGGGTTTTGTTTGTTTGTTTTTAGGAATATGCTGCTTGTTGCACTTGCCTTCTGGTATTGGTCTTTTTTTTTAAATACCAGTTGAAAAATATTTCTTACTTTTTGCTTTCAATTTGTCCCATGTCAGCTAAGTTTACTTTTCTCCACTTTCCCTTTTTTGGACTGACCCTCCACACCCCCGCCCCCCGTTCTCCTTTTTCCCCTTTGCTAGTTTAAAAGTGATGTACTCATTCCATGAAGGGTAATGAAGAAACTTCAAGATGATACTTACGAAAGTCGAAGGTTAACATCTTTTCCCTTCTCCTAATTTATAAACTATTGTTTGGTGTTTTAATTCTACTTTAAACTGCAAAAGGTACTATTGTTTTATTTAGTCTAATTTGTTTAAATACACTTACATATTCTAGTATACTTATATTTTGATTTTTCTTGTCCTCTACAATCTTTATGTCCCCAGACTTCACCTCCTATCTCTCTCTCTGTCTCACATACACTCTACAGTTTCACTGAGAGAACAGGACTAGCAGCAAACATTCTGTCATTTTTTGTGTACCTGAAAATGTCCTTATTTTGCCCCCATTCTTAAAAGATGCTTTTTCTGGTAAAATAATTCTAGGTTAACACTTGTTTTCTTTCAATCCACTGAAAATATTCCACTTTTAGATTACTTTCTGTTGCAAGTGATGACGCGTCGGTTCTCAGTCTTTTCCTTTGCAGTCATTTTTCCTCACTGGAAGCTTCTGTGACCTTCTCTCGGCCATCGCTGACTTGCAGACCGGTCACGGGGTGCCGGTGTGGATTCTTCCATTTACACACTCGAATTCAGTAGGAATTCTCAGGGATTGTAGCTACAAAGGCGGCCTTAGCCTTATTCTTTCTCTTTCTCTTGGAATTCCAGACAGATTTATGAGAGACCTGCTTATTTTAGACTCCATTTTTCTTAACTTTTCTTTCATATTTTCTCTGTACTTTATCTTGGATAATTTTTTAAAGATTTATTTTGTAATTCACCAATTTTATCTTCTGCCATGACTTAAGTTAAACCTACCCATTGAGTTTGATGATTCAGTTATGTTTTATTTATCTTTTATAATTTCATTCTTTTTCAAATCTATGGTAAACTTTTCCAACTTTTTAATGACAAAATTATCAAGCATGAAAATAGTTGAAAAAATAGTATAATGAACTGCTATATACTGAACACTAGATTCAACAGTCTTAATATTTTTTGCCATATTTGCTTTATCTATTTTTCTTTTTTAAAAAGATTTTATTTATTTATTTGACACAGAGAGAGAGATCACAAGTAGGCAGAGAGGCAGGCAGAGAGAGAGGGGGAAGCAGGCTCCCCGCTGAGCATAGAGCCCGAAGCGGGATCATGACCTGAGATCATGACCCAAGCCAAACGCAGAGGCTTAACCCACTGAGCCACCCAGGCGCCCCATCTATTTATTTTTCTATTGTCTTTTGTTTTTCTGTGTGTGCAGTTTTCATTTCTTATAATCCTGTTTTTGCCAAGCTTTTTGAAATAAGCTGTAGACATCACAACGTACTACCCCTAACTACACTGATACAGTGTACATATAACATAACTACTTCAGCATAGCTCTCTTAAGAATACAGGTCTTTCCTTACATATCCATGATATCATTACTATAGCTAAGAAAAATATCAGTAATTTAATATATTTAATATCTAGTCTATATTAAAATATTCCCGATTGTCTCACGTTTATTTCACCAATCAAGATCCAAAAAGGACTCTTTTTTTCCCCAACACTTTATTTATTTGACAGAGAGGGAGAGCGAGAGCACAAGCAGGGGGAGCAACAGAGGGAGAGGGAGAAGCAGGCTCCCCCAGGGCAGGAAGCCCCATTCGGGACTAGATCCCAGGACCTTGGGATCATGACCTAAGCCAAAGGCAGATGCTTTGCTGACTGAGCCACCACCCCAGGACTCATGTCTTCAATTCTTACTCTGCCTCGTTTTATTTTTTTTTTAAGATTTTATTTATTTATTTGACACTCAGAGATCACAAGTAGGCAGAGAGGCAGGCAGAGAGAGAGGAGGAAGCAGGCTCCCCACCGAGCAGAGAGCCCAATGCGGGGCTCGATCCCAGGACCCTGGGATCATGACCTGAGCCGAAGGCAGAGGCTTTAACCCACTGAGCCACTCAGGCACCCCTGCCTCGTTTTATTTTTAACAGCTTTGCTGAAATATAACTAATGTACAGCAAAGCACATATTAAAGGGTGAAGTATGATAAATTTTGACATATGTATAAAACGTGAAGCCATCGATACAATCAAGGTGTGAACATACCCTGTCACCCAAACACTTCCTTGTTTCCTGTGCACCCATCCCCTCTCCCTGATCCCCAACTCCCAGGCAACTGCTGATCTTTTTGTCACTATAGATTAGAGCGCATCTTCCAGAGCTTTATATAAATGCAATCGTATGATATGTACCCTTTTTACCTAACTTCATTCACTGTGAGTAATTAAGAGATTTACCCACGTTGTTGTAGTAATCAATAGTTTATTCCATTTTACTGCCGAGTATTTTCTTTTTTTTACTGAGATACAGTGTACATATGACATTCGTTTCAGGTGTGCAGCACAATTACATGTAATTGTATATATTGCGAGAAAACCCTGATGAGTCTAGTTAACATCGATCATCACACAGAGTTACCGGGTTTTATCCTTGTGAAAGTTTGTAAGATCTCCTCTCTTTGTGGCTTTCAAATACACGGTACGGTGTTATTAACTATGGTCACGTTCCCCTTTCAGGACTTAGTTATTTTATAAAAACACAGAATGCTCCAACAACTTGAGTGTCATGCTTGCACGGACGAGTGCTACTTCTCTCTGTATCCTTCTGATTTTATCAGATGTGCTGCCGAAGCAAGCACTGAGTGGTATTTCATTTTATGGACAGACCACCGTTTCTCTACCCACCCACCTGCTGATGGACCCTTGGGTTGTTTCTGGTCTTCCACTCTTTCAAACAGGACCCAGACTAGGGTGAAAGAACAAGGCAGCTCGTGCTCACTCTCAGGTTCACACACCCATTCCACATGCCTCACCTCGCGTGGGCCTGGGTCACAGACGACACTGCTAGGAACATGTGCATCAAGTCTGGACACGGACACGACACACGCCCTCGTTTTTCCTGGGTAAATACCTAGGCATGGAGTGGCAGGGTCAAAGGGTAGCTGCTCCTTTCACTTTTTTAGAAGCTGCTAAGCTGCTTTCCAAAATAGCTGTGACCGCCTGACCTTTGTACAAGCCACGTAGGGCATTCCGGTCCCTCCGCTTACTCCAGCACTCGGTATGGTTAGCGTTTTGGGTTTCAGTCTTTCCCATAGATGTGTCATGATACCTCACTGTGCATTTGCCTTTCTCTAATAACTCATGAAACTGAGCATCTTTTCATCTGCTTATTTGCGATCTGTGGATTGTCCTTGAGATAGTGTCTGTTCAAATCTTTTGCCCATTTGTAACTGGATTGTTTGGCATCTCCGTGAGATGCAGAGGTATCTGATACCTCAAATGCAGTTTCTTGCCAGTACAGGTTCTATAGTACTTGCTCCTAGTAGGTGGCTTGCCTTTTCATTGCCTTAACATTGTCCTTTGAATGGCATGAGTTTTGGGGTTTATCAAAGTTCACATGATCAATTGTTTCACGCTTTTTGTGTCATTTCAAGGAAATTTTCCAAGTCCAAAGTCATTAAGATTTTCTGTGTTTACTTTTGGAAATCTTAGCTCTTAGATTTTGGTCTTTTTCCGTTATGGTTAATTTTAAATTTGGTCTGAGGTAACGGTTGAGTTTCATTTTCTCAACAAGATATCCAGTAGCTCCAGCACAACTTGATAAAAAGGTGATTACTTCTCCGTTGAAATGCCTGGTCACCATTGTTTAAAATTAATTGATCATGTATGTACAGGCCTATTTTGGAGTCTATTCTGTTCTACTTTTGTGTTTCTCTTACTTCCAATGCCACACACATTTCCTGAATTTTGAAATCAGCTTGTCAATCTCCAAAAAAAAAAAAATTTTTTTAAAGGCAGCTGGGATTTTTTAATAGAATTGCTTCAAATAAAAAAAAAAAAAAAAGAATTGCTTTGAATCCATAAATTGATTTGTGAGAAATTCACACCTTCACCATGTGGAGTTACCTGGTCTATGACCACAGTCTCTCTCCCAGTCACTCAAGTCTCTTCTTTTGTGTCTCATTCTGAGTTTTATAGTTTCCGGTGCTCAGGTCTTGCCCATCTTTTGTCAAATACATCCTTCCAAGGTAGTTAATATTTTTTGTGTCACATTAAATATATTGGTTATCTAGTGTCAAATTGATAGTTCTACTTTTTAAAAATTGGTTGTTTATCCTAAAAACTTAAAAGTTATAGTAGCTTTTTCTGTAGATTCCAAAAGTTTTTTTAAATAAATGATTATGATTTCTGAGAATAAACTGTTTTCATTTCTTTTCTAATATGGAACTGGCTTTTTTCCTTTTTCTGGCTTTATTGCATTGGCCATAACTTCTAATACTAGTTCTAATACTAATGCATAGACATAGTAACAGCAACTGTCTTTCCCTCCCTGATACTAGAGGGAAGGGAATCCGACTGTCACTATGAACTGGGATATTAGCTACAGGTTTTCTGGGGTTGCCCTTTACCATATTGAGGATATTTCCTCCTTTTCCTAGAGGAGAGTTTCTGTCATGAATGAATATTGCACTTGCTGACATTTTCTTATGAATTTTTGCATCTGTGTTCATGAGGAATATCAGTTTGTAGTTCTTTTGTTGTTTTCTTATTCCTGTGTTTTTCTGGTCTTTGTATTGGGTCAATGCTAGTCTCATAAATTGAACTGTGAGGCATTCCTTTCTCTTGAATTTGATGGAAGAGTTTAGCATTAGCACACTGTCCTTTCCAGGTCTTAACAATGTTTGGCCTTTTTAATTTGTTGTGTTTTTTTAAAGATTTTATTATTTTGTGTGTGTGTGTGAGAGAGAGAGAGCGCACAAATGGGGAGGGGCAGAGGGAGAAGCAGGCTCCCTGCTGAGCAGGGAACCCAATGCAGGACTCAGTCCCAGGACCCTGGGATCATGACCTGAGCCAAAGGCCAACACTTAACCAACTGAGCCACCCAGGCGCCCCAATCTGTATTTGTTCTGTTTCTCAGGTTCCAAAATAGGATTCAAGTTAAGGGTAATGAAGAAGAAAACAAAAATGCTGGGCATTAATCATTTGCGGCCAGGCATATTTACACGTTTAATCTCTGTTAGTTACCCCAGGACTAGAAGAGTGCATTATACTCCCATTTTACAAGTTTATCAAAAGAGGTTAAATAACTTGCCTAGTTATGGGCAGTCCTGGAGTTCAGATTGGAAAGCACGTCTCCAAGTCTCCAGAAACTGTATCCTCTTTCCTATACCAGATGAGCAAATCGAAGTGTCCATCTCGTAGTCTGAGAAACTAAGGTCTGGGAGTATGAATTTAACTTCCCTCCATAGTCGCTGAATGCACAGGTTGTGTACTGAACTAGACTCTGTAGTCCACCTGCCGTTGAAGCTGCCTGGGGTGGTCCAGAAATAAACTAACTCAGTTTGACACCAAAGAGAATGGAAATAACGTGATAATTGAAGCAACAGCACTAAAGTATGAAGACACGAGGAAGACATGAATTTGCTGAGTCCGAGCTGGAATTCGTAGTGAGGCCAATTGGTTCCGACTCGTGACCCTCTCAAAAGCATGCAGGAGCCCAAGAAAATGGGCACAGTCTGCATGGAAGCGGGGTGTGAGGACTGGCAGAACTGACTGGGGGGTCGGGGGGGCACGATCTCCCCAGCGTGATTTTACTTTTTTTTTTTTTTTAAAGATTTTATTTATTTGACAGACAGAGATCACAAGTAGGCAGAGAGGCAGGCAGAGAGAGAGAGGGAAGCAGGCTCCCGGCTGAGCAGAGAGCCCGATGCGGGGCTCGATCCCAGGACCCTGGGATCACGACCTGAGCCGAAGGCAGAGGCTTTAGCCCACTGAGCCACCCAGGCGCCCCTCCCCAGCATGATTTTAGAAAGCACAATCAGCTGATAGGAAAGAAGGAGTGATGTTCATTCAAGTTAGAAAGCAAATGATGTGCAAATATCTTGAATAATAGGGAAAGAATGAGGCTTACTGAGGACACGGGACATGCCCACTAGCAGTGATGGAGTGGAATGGGGAAAAGGAAGTCTGCCATCAGGGACGGGCTCTAAAAACCATCAGAGGGCAGAACGATTGTGAGTGACGACAAGTTCCGCGCAGGATCACGTAAGAGACGGCTTCAGCTTACGTGTCTACCTTGCGTGTGTCATCTGCCTTCTCAACCATCTGCTGGGTGTCACTACACGCCAGGTGCCATGGCTCCCTCTTCAAGAACACGTGAAGGACAAGCTCCTGCACTCCTGTATCTGCCAAAGTAGTGAGCGGAGAAACACGGGGACGCGAGGGGTTCGTGTACCAGAAAGTTAAAGTGGCATTGGAAAGAGAATGCGGATTTTAGCTTCTTTATGCCAAAGACGACTTGTTACAGAGGTACCGTGTCTGCTCTCCAAAGCTGTATGCATAGATTCAGTCCTGAAATGCTACAGAAAGAATAGGCAAAACATCAAAATTCTGAAGAAAATCTGCATATAGCCCTAATAATAGGGAGAATGGGTCATTTAAATTCAGTTTGGGGGCATTCTGCTCTCGCAGTCTTCCCAGGTGGTACTTCTTTTTCCCCTTTCTGTGAACCGTTGACCGTGTTATCGCCAGATACCTGTAATCCAGCTTGAGGCCCCCGAGGAAGCTGGGGCCCGGGGCTGACGGACCTCTCTCGCTCGGGCGGACGGCGAGAAACAGCAGAGCAGCCAAGCACGGTCCCTGCGATCTGCGCCACCGCAGCCCCGTCCCTGTGGCCCTCGGCACCTTACGTCATCTTCTGTCCTTCACTCACCTGCAGAAATACCTGTGTCGCACAAGTGACCGCCGGCCCGCGGATCCCCGGAGGAAGGTGGTCCCGCAGCGGGCGCTCGGGGTCTCGAAGCTTCCTCCCAGCCAACGACCCTCACACAAGCCCGGCCTCACCTGCCCGGCAGGTGGAGCAGATGCGTGATCTCCGGCTCTTCGCACGCACTCAGCTCGCGGCAGCGGCCTACGGTCCACGCAGTGTGGCGGGCGCTCTGCGAAGCCTCTGCACGTCTGGCGCGTTGTCTCCCGCAGAACCCTCGCAGCGGCCGACGGTAAGCTTTTCACTCCAGATGCCAGGCTGTGCCACCCCAGGAGACACGTCACGCTTCTAGGTCTCGAGTGGCAAAAGCTGAGCCCGCAGCTCTCGTGGTTTTAATGCCCCGTCATGCTCTGCGCTTCAACCTGAAAACTTCAGACGCTATTTCTTTGTGGGAAGAGCGTGTTGGGACAGTGACGGTCCTGAACTTATACATCACAGGGCTCCCCGCCTGCCTGTGGGTCACAGGGGTGAGTCACGCTTGCTGTAATAAGAACAGACACGGGCCAACAAGTCACCGGCAGCCCTGGCTCCATTTCCACAGCTCGGTGAGGCCTGCACCCCTCTCTGGGGAGGTCAAGTGCACAGAGGCAGCCACGCTGAAAGAGGGGACCACACCCCACCCCATTCGTGTAGAATCCTAAACACAGCCAGCCCACTGCCCAGGAAGGGGACCCCAGGGCCGAGTGATAGAGGAAAGGGGCACGTTCCAAAGCCTCGCCACCGCTGACCCTTCCTGTCCCTCTCCTGCTCTCCACGAGGACCTCCGCGCCCACCCACCGCTCACACTTGCGGAGCGCGGCTCCCCGTTACTGCTCCCTTCCCTGCAGAACTTGCGAGGGGCCTTCTCAAACCACGTTCAGCCGGTCTTCCCTTCGGTCCTCCAGAACTCCTTAGGGCACCCAGGTCAGACCCCCACGACTCTGCTCTCTCCATCCGCTGCCCTGCTCTCCCTGACTTCTGGTGGCTGGGCGGCCAGTGACCCGCTCAGCTCGCCCCCACCTCCCGCAGCTGCACTTGGCCCTGGGCTGCTCCCCACGGTCCGGCTGGTGTCTCCGCTGGCACCCGTCTGCAACACACTCTCCGCTTCTTGAGCTGCTTGGGCTGTGCTTCCAGCCCCTCCCTGTGAGTGGGGCCTCTCCAGCACCAGCCTGGTCTTCCCATAGCCGCGTGCCAGCATCGCTTCGATGGCTTCGAAGCCGTCTCACCCACGGGAACGGACTTCCTCCCGCCAAGCTCGCCTGTCGGTTAAGGATCTGGGCGCCCGGGACGCGGCTTGCTGGCTTTCCCGTGCTGGTCCCTGCTGTCTCAGCAGTGGTGTCTGGGGCATTCTTTGTAGCTCCGCACCATGTTCCGCTAACCTCAGCCCCATCTCCTTCCCCAGCCCGGCTGCCACAACTTCCCCTGCGTCATCTTTCCTTGCTTCGTCCCAAGCTCAGGCTAGGCTCCCAGTTGGCCTGCGTTTCAAACACGCCTCTCCGTCTCACCCGCCAACCTGCCTGCCGAGTGAGCATTCCGAAGTCCAAACCTGACCTTTTCACTCCTAAGCTAACCTGTTCTGAGGCGCTGTCAATCCTGCTCTCTGGATTTTCGAATATACTATGCAATGCTAAGCCGCACGGAAGTGTGTAAATACTGCTCCCGACACTGCACACTCCGCACCGCACCTGCCCGGGCATCCCAGGCGGGAGACCCCTGTCCTCAGGGCCTCTGTGTGGCCCAGCTGCAGGGGACACGCCCAGGGGTGGAGCCATGCGCCCTCCCAGCTGTGCGAGCAGCCCTGCACGGGCTCCCTGTGCCCCAGGCTCCCCCTCCAGGCAGTCGCCCCCAGCTGGGGAGCTCACCGTCAGGTGCTTGCTCTCTCCGAGTCTCGAAGCTGTGAGCAGGACTGCTCCGCCCACTTCGTGTAAGTGCTGGCGACCCCCATACACTTGGGCATCTGCGTCCGCGTCCCGTAGGATGACGATGCACGCTGTCTTCACCTTCACGGCTGCAACCGTTGCACTGTGTGACCATACTGCGATTTTCTTAATCTCTTATGCTGATGAAGTTTAGGCTACTTTCAATTTTTTCTTTGCTACTACAAGTATTATTGCTCCAGACGTCCCTCTACATGTCTCCCTGGGCTGTAGGAGTGGAGCTGCTGCGGTTTAACGTGATTTTCTAACACGAGCACAAGCATTTACATTCTCACCAGCAGTGTCTGAAAATCACTGGTGCTCTGTCCCCGTCCCTTGGAGTACTACCAGGCTTCTCAATTTTTGCTGACCTGTGAGGTTTTATGTTTTCTTCGTTTTTCTAGTGAGGCTGAACCTCTCGTTTGCTTCTCCTCTTCAGTGATGTGCCTGTTTTTGTTTTTGCCTATTTTAAAAATTCAGTTTTATATATTTTCATTGACTTATTGTAACTTTATATATTCTGGATAATATTATTTTATTGATAAATACAGGTATTTTATGAGACAGATACTAATATTTTATCACAAAATCCAAGTTTTAATTTTATTGTAATTTCATGTACCAGCCTTTTCCCCAACCCAGGGAGATTTCAGATGTTTCCATCACGACATTCATGATCCTTTCTTATTCACCCCAAGAGCCTTTCCTGGCTTCCCAAGGCTGCGTGGCCCCTGCCATCTCTGTCCCCCACAGTAGTGACGCTCACGGCTGCCCGTGCTTCTGTCAGACCCAGCTTTCCCCCCAACCCGGTCTGGATGAGGCGTCCTCCGTCCTGCAGCCAAACTCCTCCCCACCATCACTTTGGTTATCTGAGGGGCTGCTTTTCCCAACCAGATTTTGGGAGTTTAATCCCTTTGTTCAGACAGGGGGATCTGTAGGAAGTACCAGGGCCCTTCAGACTCAGGATCCACATGGGGAGGGGGGAAGGGGTGGGTGGTCTGGGTGCGAAAGCACCCCCGTCGGAGCTGGGAAGCCAAGAGCAAAACCAGGTCTCTGGAGGAGCGTGGTGGAGAGTCAGGACATACTTGGCTCATCCCACAGCCAGGCGCCAGCGTGTGGACTGGAATCCATCCCGGGGAGCAGCAGGGAAAACCCACCTGGACGGCGGGGTGAGGTCCGGGGCTGCAGGTGGGGAAGGGCGCCCAGGGGAGTTAAGAGCTCGCAGGTGGGACTGTGCTCCCTTCACTGTGTGTAGGCGGGTCCCCGGCTGGCTGCTGCCAGCCAGAGCTTCGCAAGGTCACCCAGCACGCTGTGCAGTCACCGCGGCTCTCCCCTGTGCCAGGACCCCACAAGGTGCAGAAGGGCTGCTCTGGGCTAATGTCAGTCAGTGCCCCCTCCTGCACACCCTGCACCCCCCCCCGGGCGGGGGTCACTGCTGATCCAAAAGAACAGGGCTGGGCTCCACCATCATGTCACTAGATGCAGGGAGGACAGTTCACACAGAAATGGGGGAGAGGGAGGGAGAGAGGCGGGAGCGCCATCTGGTGGCAGGTCCTGCCACCAGCACGTCCTCCACCGGGCAAGGCCCACAGGAAGCCGGTCATTGCTGGACGCTCCCTGGCTCTTGTAACAGCAGGTAAGCTCCGCTTCCCGAACAACAGCGCAGAGCGGGCTCTCAGTGGACAGACTCTTTCTGCAGCTTTAGCTTTCCAGGAAGTGGAGCAGCTGGTGCAGAGTTCATGCAGTACGGTCTCTCCTGTTAATGGCATCTTGCTTCTGTTGGTCCATTTGTTACGAAGACCGGACCGATACTGACACATTAGTGGTAAGTAAATCACGTGCCTCGTGTGCATGCAGGAGGTTGACTCCTGGTTCTGTGGGTCTTGACGCGTGCCGGTCACATATCCACCGCTACGGTACAGGGAAGAGCGGCAGAGCCCCCAAATTTCTCTGTGTGTCCCCTATCCTCCCACCTCCCTCCCCCACTCTTGAACCCCAGGCAGTGACTGATCGAGGTCTCCATGGCTCTGCTTCTCCTGGGACGTCGGAGAGCAGGACTCACACGGTTCCCGCCGTTTCTGGCCAGCTGCTGTAACATCCCCTGGTCTGGAAGGACCCCAGTTGATTTACCCATCACCTGCAAAGGACAGCTCGGTCACTTCCAGGCTTGGGCGATAATGCGGAAACCTGCTGTAAACGTCTGTGTGCGGGTGTTTTTGTGGACATCGTCTTCAGACCCTGTGGGTAAATAGCAAGGGGTAGGACTGCTGGATGGTGTGGTGAGTGTTTAGCTTTTGTAAAAATCCCAGAGAGCTGTCTTGGGGCAGGGAGTGCGAGTTCCCGCGGGCCGCCCCCCTCCTCTGGCACCGAACGTGGTGTCCTCAGCATGCGGACAACCGTAGAGGTCTGGCCCTCCTGGTGGGTCTGTAGTGGTGTCTCAGCACGGTTTCTTGTTCGCGTCTCCCCGCTGACAGATGGGGGAGAGCATCTTCCCATCAGCTTGTTTCCCATCTGTGTGTCTGTGGGGAGATGCTTGTTCAGGTCTTTGCCCATTTTTGTAATTGAGTCATTTGGTTGTTGTTGAGTTTTAACTTTGTGTATTTTGGGTACCAGTGCTTTATGTGTTTTGCTATATATTTTAATGCAAATGAAATAAATGCACAGATGTGTAAATGAAACATATTTGTTGGGCTGTCACTTAAAATCACCTCCTACACCGTCTGTGGTATGTGTCCAACATTTTGGGAAATATTACTTAAATCTTCGGATTGAGGGGAAAGAGCCAGTTCCAACAATAGCGACGCATTTCCATGCTCATATAATTAAAGCAAGTAACTGTAAAAGCGTCATGGAAACTCACTTCTCACAGACTTGATTAGACATCGCTATTTTAGAACCGGTGGACTACCGGGACCCACCGTGCTTGAGGCTTAACACATACCAACATCTGTCCAATACCATATGCCTCGGGAACTCACTCACATGCACATTTACATTCTATTTACTTCAAAAATTTCCGGATAGCTGTTTCAGCCTGTTCAGGCTGCTGTAACAAAGTACCCCAGTCTGATGCCTGACACACAACAGAAACTGGTCTCTCTCCGTCTGCAGGCTGTTCGTACAAGATCAAGGGGACCGTGTGGTCAGGTTCTGGGGAGAGCGCTCCTCTGAGCTGCGGACAGCTGTCTTCTCACCACGTGTCCTCAGCAGTGAAAGGGGCCTCTTTTCAGAGCACTCCTGAGGGCTCCACCTTCACGACCTAATCACTCCCAAAGGCTCAGCTCCTACTACCATCACCCTGGCCGGGCTGGGGGGGTCAACAGATAAAAGGGGGGCGGGGGAACAGCGCTAACATTCCCTCCCTAACAACAGCTAACCGTGATCACTGCTCTTAGCGGTAGGTCCTGCCATGTCAGCCGCACTGCCTATGCACAGGTAAGTTTTAACTTCAGTTGATGAGTAGCGAACACCATGGAACTTCTTGTGTGTACCAGACCTTGCCGGGAGATACGCGGAACGGGGACCGCGTAGAGACGGAAGCATCCTTCCAACAGGAGGCCAGAACTCTCATGGCCGTTCATCATTTACTTGCGTGTTAAGTTTCTTAACTTCCCTGAGGCTCAGCTGATAGATCTAAAGGAAGCAACAGCTCAGCTTCTCTCTGGCTCAGACATTTTTTTTTTTCCTTAAGATTTTATGTATTTATTTGACAGAGAGAGAGAGAGAGACAGCACAAGCAGGCAGAGGGGCAGGCAGAGGGGCAGGCAGAGGGGCAGGCAGAGGGAGAGGGGGAAGCAGGCTCCCCGCTGAGCAAGGAGCCCGACACGGGACTCGATCCCAGGACCCAGCGATCGTGACCTGAGCCGAAGGCAGAGGCTTAACGACTGAGCCAGCCAGGCGCCCCGAGCCCAGACGCTTTCGTGACTCCGTGGCTTCTGGACGCTTCCCTGGAAGACACAGGAAATGCTGCTTAGGGGAGGCTACGGGCAGAGCAGGCCGGGTCTGAGGTGCGGCCACAGCAGGAAGGAAGCCACGGCCTCACCTCAGCCTCGGCCGAGCCCTGAAAGGAGCAGCGCGGTTGGGGCTGGAGCTCCCGACGCGACCGACCGCACTGGGCGACTCCCTGCGAACGCCATGTGGCGCCAAGCTCGACGCTCACAACGGAAACAAGACGCACGACTCCCGGTGGAAAACCTCCTGCAGAAATTTCAGTCTCAAACGCGACAGCTGCCATCATGCTGGGACAGTCCGCGTCGCAAGTCCAAGCTTCGTCCAAAAGCCCAGCCTGGGGAGCCGGACCCACCCGCTCCGGGGCCCGGGGAGGCCAAGGGCTGAAGACTCACCCTTGTCCCGCCTCTTGTCTGGGGAACAGGGAGAGTCTTCCCGGAGGCTGCTGTGAGCTGTCCACAGTGGACACCGTATTTATGGCCGCGTGACAGCCTCCAGGCGAGGCCATTGTCACGCCCTCCAGACCCTCCGCGCAAACGCCGCGCTCCGCGTGCCGAGCCGCCTGCCTTGCCGAGTCCCGGGCCCCGGGCTCCCGGCTGTGGCCGGCTCTGCTCTCCACGCGACCTTCCCCGTCAGCCGCTGACCGTGTCTCTGGAGACAAAAGGAGAAAGCCAAAAAGTCAGGCGCAACGTGCCGTTTCACAGTTGTAGAGACTCCAAACAAGACCTGGAAAAGAAGATGCCGGAATTGGTTTCCCTCCGTCCACGAAGCACCGGAGACGCCTTCTCTCACGCCGTCATCATCTGTTTAACGAGCGTTTGGGGAGGCAGGTGTCTCAGCCTGGTTCAGCCAACTGCAGAGTCTGCCACACAGGCTTCTGTGCGGGGGCCGGTCTGGCGGTGGGACTGTACAGGACGCAAGTCGGGAAGGAAGCCCAGGGCCACGTATTCCCCAGTTGGGGCCACTGTGCCCCGAAGGGGGACCTTCTGATGGGCCTTATGAAATGCATCCCAGAACCACCTGCCCGCCTGATGGAAAGAAAGTCCAAAGGGCCATTTCTACCCTAATATCTCCAGGTGGTTTTTAACCAAGTAAAGCTTGGCACGAACTGTACCTTGACGTAGACCCAGCATGTTCTCCCTCTGTTGATGATGGGAATCTGAAACGCGACTTCGAACCCAGAAATAAAAATTAAGTCCCCCAATAACAATAGAACAGGGCCCCAGGCATCTGGCAGCCATCGGCCTAGCGTCCAGGCTTCTCCCTCTCCCAGGGTGATGTTACTTTCCCCACACCCGGCGATCTCACCAAAGAGAAGGAGCTTGACAGGCAGCCCAGTGGCATGACTGCAGAGAGAGGAGACAAGCCTGCCGGGAAGGGCAGCCCTGGGGACCCTGCCAGGAGGAGCACAATGCTTCCAGGGCTGAGGCCGCTCCGAGCTCCAGGAAGCAGCCCCGGGGAGAGGCTGCCAACGCCGACCCAGGGTTCGGGACACCTGGTTTATACGTGTACATGAGCTCAGCTGCTTACTAGCTGTGCACGATTATGGGCAAGCTGCACGGCCACTCGGAGACTTTATTTCTTCAGCTGGAGACCAAGGGCTAAGAGCTGACCCGTGCGGTCAAGAGAGAGCCTTGGACCATCTACGGAGGCACTGACAGAGCCTGTCATGTAGGACGCAGACCGTGTGCTCCGTCTCACGGAGCAGCACCTGCCCGGCACACTCCCGATTTGAGACCATGCTCGAAGCCCACGTGTCCCTGAGTCACCAGTGGGCGGGGACCAGGCACGTCTGAAGCCCCCCTTTCCCCTCCCCGCAGCACTATGCCGACGTAACGTGGAGGCACGTCACAAATATTTGTGTGAGTAAGGTGAAGCTGAGGCCTGTTTACGCTGCTCTGGAAAACAGTGTTTGGACGGGTTGTCACCAAGTCTGGCCGCTGTGTTTGGCTCGTGTGGAACTTGGGGTCCCTGGAGGTCATCATCTCCACGAGCAGTTGTCCTGGACAGCTAAATTTGAGAGACACGCCACCCGTCATCTGGAGAGAAATGCCACATGCTAAAGGGCTGTGAGCAGAGAGGCACAAGCCAGGGGCGGTGACAACGAGCCCACAGTTACGAGTCACTGCCTCAGACACTCCGCGGGCTGAGAACCGAGATTTGTTCCTGCTGCTTGCTCACGAGCTTGTCTGGGCGGCACTGCCCCATGGCAGCGGCAAGGCGTCCTTCCCTGCCCGGGCAGACAATTCTTCCACCAAGATGCTCGCAAACATCGGGGTAAATAAACTCACTTTTTAATCCTGGATGCGGACACTTCGCAGAATGAGGGCCGACCACAACCAGAATATGCAGTGCGCCGTGTCACTTACATCCGGGGGGCGGGAGCTAAGTTCTCTGCCCTTTCATCGCCTGATGGCTTGTGTAGCCACAGTCAGGACACTGAAGACTTCCATGACAGCCTTTTTTTAATTTCAATTTTTTATTTCAGTTCTAGTTAGTTAACACATATGGTCAGTTTGGTGTCAGGTGTAGACTTTAGTGACTTATCACTTACATATGACACGCAGTGCTCACCACAAGTGCCCTCCTCAATGCCCCTGCCCCCCCTCCCTGCAGCGACCCCCAGTTTGTGCTCTAGAGTTAACGAGTCTCTTATGGTTTGTCTCCCTCTCCGATTTTCCCCCCTCCCCTGTGTTCGTCTGTTTTTTAAATTCCACATATGAGTGAAATAATAGATTTGTCTTTCTTTGGCTGACTTGTGTCACTCAGCATTGTACCCTCTAGTTCCAGCCGCGTCGGTGCAAATGGCAAGATTTCATGTTTTTTTGATGGCTGCATAATATTCCATTGTGTGCACCACATCTGCTTTATCCATTCATCTGCCGATGGACATCTGGGCTCTTTCCACAGTTTGGCTATTTGTGGATGTTGCTGCTGTGAACACCGACAACCCCTTCTAGAGCCCACCCACCTTCCCGACTCCAGCTTTAACCCTGACAACCACTAATCTGTGTTCCATCTCTAAAATTTTTTTAGATGTTAAAATTTTTCGAACCTGTAATATAAATGGGATCACGGATCGCCAGGAACCGCCAGAAGCGAGAGAGGCAAGGGAAGATCCCTCCCTGAGAACAGAGCCCGGCCCTGACTTCAGGCTTCTGCCCTCCGGACACTGAGAGAACGGGTCCCGCTGTTTCGACACCACCCCACTGTGACAGCCCCAGAAAACCAACACCACAGAGAAGACCGCAAGCGTACACCAGTGGGCGTCTATGGGACTGTCGCACACGTTCTTGAACGGCAGCTCCGTTCTCAGGAGGGAACACCTGGAAACTCTGCACACAATCACAGATGGGAACACGAATTAGCACATTATAGTCGCAGAGCAGAGGTGGTCAAAATGGAGCGGGGACACCAATATGCAAAACAGGCGTCAGAGATGACTTGCAGCTGCTACCTGTCCCTGCAAGGTGGAAGTCCAGGTAGAAACCTGCTTCCCGGGATATACCCACACGTATGTACTCCGGTATGATGTGGCACCAAGAGGAACACCGGAGAGAACAAGCCAGGCCCCTCGGGAGGGGTTATCCAGGCGATAAGCGGAGGCGTCACCGTTAAGCTTCTAGCTTTTGTGCTGGCCGGGGGCTCATAGGCACGGATCGTGTGGTTACAGACACACAAATCCACAAAAACGCCCACGCGGGGGCTGACCGTGACAATGTTTCATGAACCCGGGATTCCAATGATGTCACTTTGGTGCGCATGAATCCAATAAGCAAAAATAAACATGTCCAAGTCCTATCACCCTGGGAGGAAGGGGGGAAGTGAGGACGGCCAGCCACTTCTGTGGCCTGCTGTCATCTAATAACTGGGTTCTATTTTTATTTTTTAAGATTTTATTTATTTTTGAGAGAGAGAGTAAGCACGAGCAGGCAGGGGGTGGCGGTTAGAGGAGAAACCCTCCTCATTGAGCAGGGAGCCCGTGGGATTTGATCCCAGGACCCCTGATCATGACCCGGGCAGAAGGCAGATGCCCCAACACTTAGGTTCTCCCTTGGTCCTCATCTTGTGGAAAGTGCGGTGATGGGGCTGCAGCCGCTCCTCCTGGGGGTGAGCCGCACAAGCACGGACACGATGCTGTGGGAGCCCGGGGCACTGGCGCCCCGAGCATGAACCCACTCCAGACAGCGGCCCGCTCCTGCTCCCGCCCGCACCCCACGGCGGCCCGACTCCCAGACCTTCGAGGTCCCTGGGCGTTATCACCCAGCGGGAAAAGCCTCCTATCTTTGGAGCCCAAACGGGCCATTATTACCGCGTTTTGGTTTTTGCGTTTCCTTGGCGCCTGCGACTGGGCATGTCCCATTTGTTTGCCGGCCTTGTCAGCTCCTGCTTTCGGGAACACTTGTTCAGATCTGTGACGTTTCTGTTTCAGAGTGGAGTTACTGAGCTGCCCTTTTCTTATTGGTCTGGGAGAGTATTTTACGTACTGACCACCAGGAACGTGGCTGAGCCATCAGTTAATCCGTTCGAACTTCGTTGTCCCAACGGAACTCGCTGGAGCACCTCTAACCCGTGGGGATGCTGGGCGCCCCTTCCCTCATTCAGCACTGCTCCAGAAGTGCGCGGCCAGTGCTTGCTCTGGGCGCCCGGGGCGCACGCGGGAGGCCGGGGCCTCCGGACGAGTGTGGCCTTCTCACCCCGCCCTGCGCAGAGTCTGTCTTCGCCGCACAAAGAGCGTGAGGACTTCTGCGGGGATGAACAAGCTACACACTGTGCTTACGGGTTATTTGACATTTCAGTTGCCGTCTAGTGTGAATGAGCTCTATTGTGAGCGGTTTCAGATTCATCACGAGCTTTCGCGACGGCCTGCTTGGAAGCCTCTTCTGCATTTTCATCTCCATATCACGAGCAATTTCCTCTTGGACTCTGAGCACAATGTGCCAGTGTTACGTCCAGAGAAAACCAGTTTGTGCACAGTAACCACATCGATGAGTCATTCATCTTCCTGAAGTCAGACTTTGTGCAGAGAGAAAGATACCTCAAAGGTGGCTTTCCCCACGCGGTTGACCTGCAGTCTCCGTTAACAGCGGCAGGCGCCGGCCACCGCGGGAAGGGGCGGGCGGGTTACGCACAAACCAGAACCGAGAGAAAGGAAGCTTGGAACCGCCGGTGAGAAACATCTGGCCCTCTTTGGAGACCAGCATACGATCCCTTTTAAAAGAGAGAGGCAGAAATTTTCATTTCTTTCCAAATCACTTTATAATGTCCTATTAAAGAGATATTTGGTTAAAACATGTTGATTTTCAAGTAGAAACTAAGAGTGTTTCCTGGGGGAGAGATTCCAAACTGAAGCTCTGCATGGAAGCCCGAGCGTGGGCCTGCGTGCCACACCGCCGTCCCCAGGCCTGGCCCTCCCGGCCCACCGCGTCACATACACTCTCCGGTCACTCTCTCCTCTCACTTCCACCAAGTCACTGCACAGAAGAGGAAAGAAAGCGGTTTTCTGCAGTGATGCGGGCCCAAGCCTGAGTGAGAGTCTGTCTCCACGGCAGACACCCGGGTGCTAGTGGCGCCGGAGGGGCTCTGTGGTGCGGGACGCAGGACAAGGTCAGGGGTATACGCAGCAGACAACGAGGGGCAGCCCTTCTCCAGAACCTTCCAAGTCGACCCCGCCAGAAGTATGACAGATGAGAACAGTCAGGCCAGGGCACACGGACCATGTGCTCTCCCCGGAACATGCTGAAAAGAAGAGGCTCTGAACTTGACCCAAGACTCAGTGTGTCACGCCCTCACCTTGAACAGGTTCATTAGGGTTCACGCTGACCTTTCCGACTTACTCTAGGCGTCTCGGGGGTGTTTGGCGGCCGGCCGGCCCTCCGAAACTCAGATGCGGCTGGCACGGGGCGCTTCAGCCTCTGTCCGGTTCCAGATGTATTTCAATACTCCATCCTTTCTCCCAAGCGAGTTTAAACAGCAGCGGAAGGACCAGAAATCAGCCGTTCCCGACCTCACGTGCTCTGATCTGCTGCATCTTCCCCAGCGGGATTACGGGCACTTGCCCATTTCAGCCTTTATTTGTAAGATCCCTCCCTGGCTTCTGGACGCAGCTTCTCTTCTGGGGGTCAGAATAAACACCCGCTGCTTTGGCTTCTGTGGGTCTCCGGGCATCTGGCCCCTGCATGTGCCAAGACGCGGGCTGCTGGGATATTCTTCCTTGTGTTAGCAGATTCGGGTCCAGGTTCACGCCCACCGGAACCTTCCATCTCGGCCACCGCGGGCACACTCCGTGCCTGCTCCCGGCCCCTCCGGTGGCCTGTGCGATTGTTGCCTGCAGCTGGCGTGATGTACCTGCTCTGTGACTCGGTTACTGTGCTGCTGGGGACTCTGAGGGCGAAACAGAGCCACTGACGAGTAGCTGTTTGATACGCGGCTGCCAGGACGGTGGAATACGTGTGTGGGGGGAGGGGGACCTGCCGGGCAGGGGGACCTGCTGGTGCTGTGTCCGGAGCACGACGGCCCAATCAGGAGACGGCACCGTTTCAGCTCTGCTCCCCGGCCAGCTGTCCCACGGCCACACGCTGAGTACCAGCCGGTGCCAGCGTGACCCCAGATGCCAGGAGAAATGAGCGAGCAAGCAGCCATGGCCCGCCACCGAGCAGCTCATACTCTGTGGACGGAGACGCAGCAGCAGCAGCCAACAAGCCAGCAGGACGCGCGCCTCACGGGGGGAGCACAAGGGTCTGAACGGAGGGAGATGGCGAGCTGACGCGGGTGAGGAGAGGGTTATGTCTGTGTGTGCATGCGTGTGTGCAAGTGTCTGCATGTGTGCTCGTGTGTGTGCATGTCCCTGCGTGTGCGCGTGTGCGTGCGTGCGTCTGTATGTGCGTGAGCACCTGTAGGGGTCTGTGCGTCTGTATGCATGTGTGTGTGCACCTGTGTGTGTGCACGTGTGTGTGCACCTGTGTGCGTGTGCATCTGCGGGTGTGCACGTGTGTGCGTGTGCACGTGTGTGTGCATGCACACATGTGCGTGCACACCTGTGTATGCATGCGTACCTGTGTGTGCACCATGTCTACGCATGTGCACCTGTGCGTGATGCATGCCCCTGTGTAAGTGCGTGTGTGTGCATGTGTGCACCTTTGTGGATGCATGTGCGTGTGTGCCCCTTTATATGTGTATGTGTGTGCACGCACACCTGTGAGTGTGTGCATGCATGTGTGGGTGCACCTGTGTGCGTGTATGTGTACACGTGTGTGCACACACCTGTGTGCATGTGTGTACACAGGCGTGTGTACGTGTGTGCACCAATGTGTATGCATGCGCGTGTGCATAACTGCGTGTGCGTGCATGTATGCATGTGTGTGCACGCCTGCATGTGCGTGTGATGGATGAAAGACAGGAGGTGGGGTGGGGTGGGGTGCTGCTTTTGTTTTGGGAACATTACTATTTTTCTCTTCTTTCTCTAAAGAATAGCACTTCAGGACTCGACTATTTCGTTCTGAGAAAGCCCCAGGACATTAGCTGCATAAATTTAGTCCCAGTGACATCACCTCCCGATTCGGGAGCCTCTCAGACAGCAGCCCCGTACCCCTCCGCACGGCCACACTGACAGCACAACACCTATGTCGCCCCAAAGCAATGATCCCTTTACGTGTGATCTCAGTGTGGCTCCTGCCTTGAAATTTCCTGCGGAAAGGAAAAAAGGCTGCGGTATCGTCAGAAAGACCACTGTCGTCGGGAGTAATGGTCCGTGGAAGTCACGGTTCATGTTTAGTGCGATTTCTCTGGCTTCCTCTGAACGCAAGCATGGAGAAGGGGCGTTGGAGAACCCTCTCTGTGTTTCGGCTCCAGTCTCTAAGGCAAAGTGCACCTCTCCCCAATGTTTATTATTTTATTTCTTCTGGGCTATTATTATTACTATTTTTTAACGTTGAGAGAATGAAGACTCGAGTAAGAGAGGCCTCTACGTTTCACTGCTCGGTGGTTAGTGGAAATAAACCCCAAAGTCAGAGGTTTGACTTCCTGGCCTTCATCCTCTCTTCTTTCCCAATTTTTTTTTTTAGATTTTTCTTCCTCTGACCTCATTCTTCCCATGACCTTTGCCAACATGTCAAGACTGCCCAGGAGGACGTTCTTTACACACATGGCAGTGGATGCACATGACATCCTGGCCTCCCCCGAGGTCGAAGCAAAATCACCAGAAGGGGAGAAACACTTACACATGCGCGAGAGGAAAGCGAACAGGCTGGACGCGTCAGCGAGGCGTCTGGGCAGGTGGAAGCAGATGCCGGGGGCGCCTGACTCAGTGCCTGGAGGAGGCTTTCGCTACCTTGGCTTCCCAGGGGTGGCCTAGACGTGGGCCGACGGGTCTGGAGGTGCTGTGGGCTCTGGGAGCCGGGCTGAAGGGGAACCTGCAAACACGCTGCTCCCTCAGCTTGTGTCCCAGCAACGACTCAGCCGA
Organism: Lontra canadensis; assembly: GCF_010015895.1. NCBI lineage: Eukaryota > Metazoa > Chordata > Mammalia > Carnivora > Mustelidae > Lontra > Lontra canadensis. The sequence continues at coordinate 2,550,267 of NW_022631038.1, forward strand.
GCACACCCACGCCGGCGCCGAGGACTGGAGAAACCGGCTCAGGGAGGCTGTGGTCTCCAGGACTTTAGGGACAGCTGAGGACAAGGGGGAGGCACCCTGCCGGGAGCCGGCAAGCCCGGCCGCGGCTCGCGTCTGTACGTGAAGCTTCGCTGGAGCACGACCAGACGCCTCCCGCTCTCCGCTGTCTGCGGCTTCTCCCGCCACCCCGCGCCACAGCAGAACGTGGCCCGAATGGGTGCGGCAGAGGCTCTGTGGCCCCCGAGGCCTTCACCTCTGCAGAAGAGGGTTGCCGACTGCTACTCCGAGCGAGCAGCACCTAGTCAGCCGTCACCCACGGAGTCTCCAGCGGCTTTAACTCGCTCTCCACTCGGGACGTCCGCGTGTCCTCGTGGACAACCGCACTAGCCGCTGCGACCCATCTGGGGAAACAGCCCAGCAGGGGAGACAGAGACCAAACAGAGCAAGAACCCAGAGAAAAGGGAGGACGGCACAGTGCAGGGAGCAAAAGAAAACCTGAAAAATATTTCTATCCTTCACGTCCTTACAAAGGTAGGAGAAGGTATTTTATCCACGCACGTGAGCACGATGCTACATAATAGGACTTGGGAGAATAAGAGTTCTTCGAAATCAAAACAGAAAATAGAAACAACGTAACTCAATAGAAATATTAAGGATATAACTGAAGAAATCTCCCAGAAAGTAGAATGAGAAAACAGACATAAAAAAAATAGAAGATAGAAGATAAATTTAAGGTGTCCCACTGCTGATAAGTAGAAATTAAAGAACAAGCAACACCATGGAGGAGGAAATAACAAAAGAAATAACCCCAGGAGGGGCGCCTGGGGGGCTCAATCGTTAAGCTTCTGCCTTTGGCTCAGGTCATGGTCCCAGGGTCCTGGGATCGAGCCCTGCATCGGGCTCTCTGCTCAGCAGGGAGCCTGCTTTCTCCTCTCTCTCTGCCAGCCTCTCTGCCTACTTGTGATCTCTGTGTGTCAAATAAATAAAATCTTAAGAAAGAAATAAAGAAATAAAGGAAGGAAGGAAGGAAGGAAGGAAGGAAAAGAAAGGACAGACCCACCCCAGGAGTGGCACCTGGGTGGCTCAGTCGGTTAAGCATCTGCCTTCAGCTCAGGTCCCGATCCCAGGGTCCGGGGTCAGAGCCCAGTGCTGGGCCCCCTGCTCAGCGGGGGGTCTGCGTGTCCCTCTCCTCCCGCTCTCTCATTGCTTCTCTCTTTCAAAGAAATGAGCAGAATCTTAAAAAAAGGTAACCCCAGGAGACTGCCCCGAAACGAAGGACATGAAGTCCCACACGGGAAGAACCGGCAGACCCCCAGCCAGCGAGTGCACTTGCGTCAGGTCCTGACCACGCGACTTCAGGCCGGGCCCCGGGACTTGCGCAGCGGAAAGAGAAAGGGAAGAGCACAGGCCCCTCTTACGAAGTTCAGAAATCACTGGACTTCTCAAAGCCAAAAATGGACCAAAGTCCCAGTTCTGAGGGGAAACCCTCACATCTGGAGTTAGATTCCCAGGCCGACGGCTGTTGGGCGAGACAGAGCCAAGACGTCCGGACTCGCCAGCGTCCTGGTGTCTGCAAGTCTCCTGAACGTGCGCTGTGGCGGCAAAAACCGTGGGGAAAACAAAACGTGACTGTGAAAAGGGGTGATATTAAGAAATAATGGGATAAGTAGCAGAAAAATGGCCGATTGCCACACTTTGTTCACATACGAACTCACTCTCACATACACTCACACACGTTCTACACATGTTCACTCACACGCGTTCTCTCACAATCTCACATTCAAACACGCTCACAACCACTCACACACTCATAGCCTCTCTCCCCCACACACTCATTCTCAACACACCCTCACACACAACTTCCACATGCATCCTCTTGCACACTCGTGTATTTACACACACACTATCATGTCCTCTCTCACAACTCTCACACACGCGTGCTCCCACACATAATCGCAACCACTCCTTCACACACTTGCCCACACTCTCATGCTCTCACACACATTCTTGTACTTTCACATGCACTCTAACACTCTCTCAAATACGCTCTCACAGATTTTCACTTTCACGTTGTCTTCCATAATCACACACACATGCACGCACACATTCTCACACATCCTCGCACTCCTTCACACGCGCACATCCTCCCAAATATTTCAAACATACAGTCACAATTCACGCACACTCTCACAACCAGTTTCACACACACCCTCACACACATATCCTGTCGCTCACAGTTCTCTCCTGTGCTCTCATGGATCCCTGAGGCATCAGAGGTCTGGTCAGCTTCTGCCACGCCCAGCCTGACTCATCTCACAGGCCGGTCATGATCAGGTGGCCGTGGGCGAGGCAGAGCGACGAGCATCTTCCCTCACGGGGACGGTTTCTAGAGCAGTTTCTGGAAGGGGTCTCGTTGCTGTCAGCCCGATGTCTGGCCAGCCTGCAGCTCCCCCCAGGCCCCGCCAGCACCAGCCACAGGCCCCCAGAGCCCTGCTGGGTTGTCCAGACAATGGACAGCAAGACTGCCCAGGGCTCCCGGCCGGTGTTGCTGGTCCCTTACCCGCTGGGAGCCCTACACTGACCCTTAGCCCCTGGGTGGGTGCAGATAGTGCCTCGCGGTCCCTCCTGTACGGGAAGACTTTCAGCCATTGGAGAAGGGGGACCCTGCGTAGGAGCAGCCCCCACACCCTGCCACCCCAGAGAGGGCAAAGGGCCAACGAAGGACTAGCTGGGGACACCAGCATAAGTCTCAAGTCCACACCTTTGACCCTCATTCCCTAATCGCATCTGACGGACACAGATCTGATGGATCCGATAACGAGATGAAAGATCCTTGCCGCCCCTCTGCCGCCACAGAGACCGTGCACCTGGGAGGATCGGGGTGTGTCTCACGCCCGGTGTGGTGAGGCCCGCAGCCCCTCTCCAGCGAGGCGCTCGCTGGGGCAGCACGGACGCGTGACGCTCGAGACCGCAAACACCGCTTTCCACAGGAAGGCCAACATCTATCGCAGGTGCAAAAGGAGAAAACTGGAAGAGGAGATCCTACTAGAACTTCGGAAGTATTTATAGCGCAGAGCTTTTGGACTCGAGCTAGGGTTGGCATTGTGTTGAGAAGGGCAGCTTCGTTCTGAGAAACAGACAGCAGGAAACCAGGCTGGACAGTAAAGCAAGAGATCTGCTTCACAGGCCTCCACACCAGAGGCCCCGGTCCACGGCGCACAACACCTGCAGCACACGAACGATGCTTCTGGCGGGAGAGACGCTGGGGGACAGACAAGCGGCCCTGGCATCCTCCAGGTACGTCCTCCAGATAAACTGCTTTTAGAAATCTCCTCCGGGCCACGATTAAAACGGGGTGCTCGTGGAAATGTGCCGTTTGGTATTCCACAGGACCTACAGGACCGTCTGGATGATAAAGTTATTTTAATTAAATATCCTGAGAAGTAGAGTTAGAACATTTTTGTCATTTCTGCTGTGCCTTACTCCTACAAAAATACCTGAAAACTAAGAATTTATAGGATGTTTTTGAAATCAAGGAAGTTTTTCTTGGGATTTTTAAAAATGTAGCAATTACACTGAGTAGCACGCATCAGGGCTCCCCTTAGTTGGTGCACGGGATGCTCCTGCCTGGGGACAGACAGGAGCAGCACTCGCGGGATGGAGCAGAGGAGAGCCGCTTGCCTTCTGTCCTTGAATGTGAAGAAGGAGCAGCAGCCACGCCTCCCGTACCCAGCCGGATGCCCAGCCACGGAGTGGAGAGAAAGAGGTCGGGAAGCAAGGCCCGTGGACGGTGTCGGAGGACAGAAGGGCCACCTGGACCCTCCAGCTGCCCAGCCTGCTGTTCTGAAAGGTCGCTTCCACGCTGCCGGTCTGCGCTGGCTCGCCATCTTTCATGGATTTTAAGATGTGTACATATAATGTGTCACAAGTGTGATATGTAGAGACGGATTGATTGTGCGAAGGGGCAGACGGAGAGACAGAATCCTAAGCAAGCTCCACGCCCAGCGCAGAGCCCGACATGGAGCTCGATCTCAGGATCCTAAGATCATGGTTGGAGCCAAAATCCAGACCAGACACTGAACTGACTGAGCCACCCAGGCCCCCCGATTTCTTTGCGGCGTTTCTCTGTATTCTCTAAATGTTCTGTAGTGAGAACCGTCTAATTTTTAATCAGAAAAAGAATCAGTGAACATGCATGTGAACCAGGCAATTGGACGTGGTCAAGGAGCGACCACTGGCCTGCGTTGTCACTCTCCCTTCCCACGTGTCCCCTTGTCCTGTGTATAAAGTCACAGGAGGGTGGCACGATGGCTGTCCCTTCTCCCCGGCTCGCTGTGATTCTGAACAGCCTTCCTTTGCGGCACGGAGCAGCCGCACCTTGACCCTCGTCCCGAGTTCCCTCCCGGGCTTCTGGGAGGCTCTGCTCCGTCTCCCCTTCCCACCAGACCAGGATTCCCAGAGTCTCACACCCAACAAAAGGTACCCGTCTGTGCCCACACCGTTCCCAGAGAACACTGAAAAGCAAGCTTCCAAGTCATGCCAAGGTAGCAGCCATGTTGACGACAATACGGCACTCAGCCCTTTCCAGACACCTGCATTCTGGAAAGGGGGTCAGGGCATTCCCCAGAACAAGGACCGGTGGTCAGCCGTAGGCCTCCTGGGGGGCAGGGGTGTTTCCTGGGCGTGGTTCTCCGTGGCAGCCCCTCGGAGGGAGACTAGCTGCGTAAAGACCTCTCACTATACGTCTTATGTTCTAAGAGCATTTTCAACTCTCATTTCAAACTGGAAAAGGGAAATGAGATTATTTTATTATGTCTGAGGTTGCCACTTAATGCTCATACCAACCTAGAGAAAAACACCTAATTTAGTCAAAAGTTATAACCACTTGGGATGCTGTTGGCACCTTCCCCCTCTCTCCTAATGACTTGTGCCCAACGCTCCCACCTACGAGCATCCCAGGCTCATCACGAGACAGCTGTATGTTCCGTTAAGCTATCTGAGCTACTGTAGTCCTCGATGAGTGCCACATTAGTGACATCATTAGTCACTGTCAACACGCAGGACGGGAGCTGCGCGATCAGCAGAGCTGGAAGCAAACCACAGCTGAGCTCTGCCACGTGTCAACATTCGGAAGAAAGTGCGCCCAATTCCTGAAGGCTGTTGGGGGAGCCGTAACTGCCCCACTGCAAGAGAAGCCATCGGGCAGGTGGCTGGGTGACATGGCAGACCACCTGCTCGGCGGGTGTCTCCTGGAAGGCCACTGGCGGTCTTGAGGGCAGTTCTGGATCAGGGGCACCGTCTGCTGGCAGGGGCCTTCCCTGTAGTTCCAACTAATTCAGCCGTGCACTTCGGTGCCTGGCATTTTCCCTTTGTTTAGGGACTAGTTTTCATAGAAGTTAAACCTTTTTCCAAATACTGAAGATGAATGCCTATTTAAATAATCCGAAAAATTTACAAAATGGTATCTTAAAGTCAACTAGGTTAACAAATACTTCTAGTGTTTATATTGTCCATAATATTTTTAAGTGCAGAAGAAATAATATCTGTGAAACCCTAAATTCTGAGTAAACTTATCACGGACCATGATTCCATGCGTGCTCCTGGGAGAAAGTAACTTAGATGTCACCTTGTGTCTGAACCCCCAGCCATAGCTTCCAATACTTTGCCCACAGATGCCCGTGATGGAGAGATACGGCCTCAATGGTCTCCCCAGTGGAGAGATGCTCCCTCAAGTATCCCGCCAGTAGAGAGATGTGCCCCACATGCTCCCAGTGGAGAGATGTACTTTAAGGCCCCCAAACTCCTCCCTAGGAACCCCTGGAAGCCTTGACTGTGGTTCTGGCCTCCAAGATAGGCACTTTAATACCACAATGAACTCATCTGATGGGCTACCACGCTTTTAAAGTCTCTCAAGATAATGTCCAGATTTCTATTCCTACAGCTGCTGCCCATGTCTGGGCCCTGAGTGCTGGGTCTACACAGAGAAGTAGCTTCTGATCGGCCATCCCGGCTCCAGTTTCATCAGCTCAGGACAGGGCTGTGCTCTAAAACACAGACGCGGTTGTGTCACTCTTCTGCTGAAAGGCTCTCAGCTCTCGGGGGCTTCTGGAGCCTTCGCTGCAAGCCCAGCGTTTCTCAGCCTTGTACCTAAAGCCACATGCCCGCACCCTCTTTTACTTCCCAGACGTTTCTCATATTGCCATTATGGGTTGAACTGATCTCCCCACCACCCCAAAAATGATAACTCCTAGGACCTCATAACCTTATCTGGACATAGGGTCTTTACAGAGGTGACCAGGTTTAAATGAGACCATGAGGTGGGCCCCAGTCCTCTGTAACTGGTATCTTCACAAAAAGGGGACATGTGGACCCAGACACAGACGTGCACACAGTGAAGATGCTGTGAAGAAGGCAGAGGTCAGGGAGAAATGCTCCTAAGCGAAGGACCATCCGAAGCTAGGACAGAGGCATGAAACAGAGGCTTTCACACGTCCCGATAAAAGCCAACCCTGCCGGCACCCTGACCTTGACTTCCAGCCTCCAGATGCTGAGAGGACGTGTTCCGGGCCAGTCTGTGGTTGTTACGTCAGCCCTAGCACCACGGGTGATGGGTGCGGTCACATTCAAGCAGTCCTAGGTTTTTGTCTGGACGGCTGCTGAACCCGCAGCTCCCTCTGGAGTGCCTGGCATCCTGCCCCCCCAGAACTTCTCACTCCTTCTCTCTCACTTCGCACAGGCGCCTTCTACAGGACAGAGACCGTTCGCTTGGGTGGTTGCTTGCCTGAATCCTTCCTTTTGTTTCTTTGCTCCCCCCGCCCGCCACCAAGGCTAAACTCGGAGCCCTCCAGAGGCAGAGCCGGCCTCTGCTCATCTCGCTCTGTCTGAAGCAAGCCCCACGCCTGGCTCATGCATGTCCTCGCGGTGGGGCTCAGAAGCAGTTTGTGCAAAGCAGCGTGGAGCAGAACCACAGCAAGGCTGCCGGACGGAGGAAGAAGCACCGCGGTGGCGTGGACGACCCCAAGTGGATGAGGATGGAAACGGTGTCGCAGCTTCTCCCGAGACGGAGCAGGGGCCACCAGGCACACCACCCCCATCCAACCTGGACAAGACACACAGAACAAGGGTTTTCAGACACCGGATGACGAGCACCGCAGAGCAGTGATGCCCCTGTGAAGAGGAACAGAGTGGGCCCGAGACTGCCCCCAGCTCACGGCCTGGAGAGAGCCTGGGCGGGCTGCAGTGCCCGGAAGGAGAGCCGGGGCGGCGCCCGATGGTCTCCCCGATGACCACGTGCCACTGAGAAATCGAGGAGGCGGAGGCAGAACTCCCAGGGCAAGGAGCCAGAGAGAAAGGACACACAGAGCCCTGCACACGCTCCAACTCACGGCCTCAGCTGCCCACTGATCAGCACATGATCGTGAGGCCAGGAAAGAACCACCCGGAAAGATCAGGCGGAAAACCTCTCGGCGTTCACGGACGGTGTGGAATAGCTCGTGTTCACGACGCACGGGGCACTGAGAGGACTCAGACGCTGCTCTCTCAGAAGTGAGGCCACTTTGGCCCTGAACCAGACACGGTGTGGGTCCTGCCTAACGCAGCAAGACCCAAAAGGCTCAAATGTTTCCAAGTAATTTGTGTCCCAGAATAAAGTTCAAAGATATTTAAAGGAACAGAAAAAAATCCAGCACCCAGACTTCGAAAGTAAGTTTTTTACTTCACTTTGTACCATTTAAATATCCCACTCACCCAGTTGTTAATGCCAATTTCTCTCGGATATGAGCGGAGGGCACCACTGGGACTTCCTGAAGTTGTAAGGACAGGCTTGCTTTGATCGGTCTGCGTCTCTCACCAGGCTTCCTGACTGAAGTCCTGACGTCTCTCTTTGCCAGGGGCACACGCCCTTACAGAAGATGTCCTATTATAAAGAGAGCTCACGACCTAGCAAACTTGGATGAATGGATGAAAAGAACAAAAAAAGTATCTGAAAGACAGAGAAACTGGAATTATAACTGTGCCAGAAAATATGGGACATGTAGCACCCATAAGAAATGTCAGCCTGGATCTCAGCCTCATGAGCACCCAACCCTAAGCAGCCAAAAACGGCAGAGTTTGACGACTTCCTCTTCATCTGGCCTTGTTCCTACCGCAGCGGTCAAGAATGGCCCAGACTTACTATCAGAACAGTGTGAGGAAAAGCAAAATAATAACTACCGTGTGCACTTATTTTCTAGCTCTTTGCAAACTGCATCAGCCATAACACCGTACCCACTAGATTGTTCGTATGAAGAAAAAATCCTAAAGAAATATAAAAGACTCTCACTGTATTGAAACAAAAGGGATCTGTTGGGGCACCCGGGTGGCTGAGTTGGTTAAACCTCTGCCGTCGGCTCGGGTCATGATCTCAGGGTCCTGGGATCGAGTCCCGCACCGGGCTCCCTGCTCAGCGGGGAGTCTGCTTCTCCCTCTGCCTCCGTGATCTCTCTTGCTCTCAGTGTCTCTCAGATAAATAAATAAAAATCTTCATAAAAGAAAAGGAAAGGGATCTGCCCCACAAACAGATCATTTTAGATTTCCGATGCTCGCCTACTGCTCTGTCACTTGGACTTGAAACGTCACAGGCCGCAATGGCTGTCAGCCGCTTGAATGCACCACCACGGAGGGCTGGCCTTTGAGAGCACAGTCTAAGCAGCAAGAAGCAAACCAAGGGGGGTCTGTGGAGACTCACGCTGAAGTTGTGGTGGTCCCACTGTGCAGTTCACGGACACACCCTCATCAGCGATGGCCAACTGGATTTTTCAGTCTTCCCGTCCCCTCCGGGACCCTGGCATGAATCACGGTAGGTGGTCTGCATTCAAACCAAGAAACTCTTGACCCTAATGAATGAGATGCCTCGTTAACATCTCAAAGATACTTTACATACCTTGGCAGGTGGTTCAGTTGGACGTTTGTTGGTCCCAGGAAGAGGTGTGGGAATGGTTACAGTTAGAGCAGTGGGAGGTGCACAGATAGAGCCACTGATCTGCTGGTGCCAGTGAGTTCAGAGAACACCCAGGGGCCCCAGCCAGAGTTCTGCAAAGGCCGGATCTCCTAGCTGTTCATTTCATCCCCTCGGCCAGTCGCCCGCTGGATTCCTAACGTGGAGAGAAGCAAACCCAGCCAGATGCTCCCTCCTCCTCTTCGTTCAGGGTCCGCGGGTGCACCCGCCAGAGGCTACCTCTTCCCTGCCCTCACATCCCCTCCACCCCCAGAGCTTCCACCTGCCCGCTTGCCCACCACCTCCTTGGTACCGTCTCCTTGCTGCAGGGGAAGGAACAGCACCGGAGCGTCACGAGGCTCACGCGGGTGCTGGGGGAGGGGTCTGGAGTCTCTGTCTTTGCTCTCTGTGTGGTCCGCACACCCGGAGCTTGTCAAGGATGCAGATTTCCAGGCTCGTCCGAGCTACTGAGACAAGATCTGCATTTCCACAAGACAAACAGGTCATTTGTGGGCATGCGGCATTTCAGAAGCACTGAGCCAGGTGACTCTCTCCCCCCACCCCCCACCCCCAGCCAAGTTACCTGTGGGACTAAGAAATGTTAATGACTGCAAAAGACTGGCTTGTCTAAGGGCAACTCTGGGAAAAAAGGCAAAGTAAACAAAAACACAACTGAGAGAAGAGAGGGAAGGAAGGAAAGAAGATGGGAAGGAGGAAGGGAGAAAGAAAAGAGGAACGGACAGAGAATGTGCAGGATTTGTGTTAATTTGTGGGCGTGGACATGACTGTGGGTGATCAGGGGCTGTGACCATGGCCAAGACTTCAGGTCTAATCAAAAGATGCAATTAGCACTAACTTGTTTTCTGGTCATTCAATTTCATAAGAAGCTTAACAATTGAAAGACTTTCTATTGATATGTACTTCCTTGCTGCCTCTTTGCAAGAATTCAGGGAACTACGAAAACAATGGGCCATTACCCTGGGATTTTTCTTGCTATTTTCAGAGGCTAGTTTTCCCCTTACATAACTTCAGGTTTGTAACCTTTCCTTTCCTTTGTATTTGAACAGAATGGAGGGGTGGGATTTCTCAAAATACTGTACTGTGTTTAAAACTACTGCCTCCCCATCATCTCCCTCCAGGTATTTTGAGACAAGAGGACCAACCAGAAATTCATGGCGCCTCAGCCTTTCATGCTGAGAGCTGCTATTTCCACGGGCCCACTAGCTCCAAAGAAATGTTCTGCATTTCTGATGATGTGAATGGACACTTTCGAAAAAACCATTAATTTAGAACGATCTTTTTTGTGGCTACAGGGAAACAAACGCAAGTGTTGGTAATTGGAAGAACTGTCTCAGATGCTTCTTCTCACCGCTGTAAAGTTTTACTATTAACAGCCAAGTGAAGCTCCTTAGGGAAAACACTGAAAGCCCGCTGAGGCCAAGGGCTGTGTTTCATGCACTGCCATACCCTCCAAGCTGCCTAGCAAAGTGACAGGCACATAGCAAACTCTTGATAATGTTTACATAATCTATACACTAGTTAGCACCAAAAATTACTTTGTGCCTCATCCAAGGGCAAGAAGGCAAAGCCTGAGAGCACCCCACTTGCTGCATCATGAGCGACCTATGGGAGGAGGGACCGAGCCTGCTGGTCCCTTGTGCTTGGGAGCGTGTGTGCTGGGCTGAATGGTGTCCCCCCAAAATCGATGGCACCCAGAACCTCAGAATGGGGCCTTATTTGGAAATGGGGTCTCTGCAGACACCATCGAGTTAAGCTGAACTCTCAGTGGAGTAGGGTGGGCTCTAGACGCCGTGACAGGTGACCTTACAAGAGGGGGATCTGGACACAGACACAGGGAGAATGTCGAGCAAACACACGCACACGCACAAAGTCCATGCGGAGAGGGAGGCAGAGATGGCACCGATGTGGCCACATGCCGAGGGACGTCAAGAACTGCTGGCACCACCGGAAGCTGGAAGAGGCCAGAAAGCACCCCCAGAGCCCTTGCGGACAGCACGGCCCTGCTGACACTTTGTTATGGAGCTTCAGGCCTCCAGAGCTGTCTTACACCATCCGGTGTGTGTAATTTGTTCTAAGAGCCGTGAAGAACGTGTGCCCTTGCATCCTCTGTTCTGGAAGACTTGGTGCAACTGGGTTTTTATACAAAAGGCCTGCGGTCCATGCCCTTCATCGTGGAGCTGCCCAGCCTCCCACACTTGCAGCCATCGCTGGCCCGGGAGTGTGCAGTGGCCTCACATCTCCCTGGAGAACGGTTAGTAAAACAGGCCCGCGGAGTGCTCGTTTAGCCTCTCAAAGGACTTCCGGAGAGGCCGTTTGCTTCCTTTTTGAAGACTGGTATGACTTCTGGATTCTGCCCCACCTGACGGTTTGCAGGGGAAAGAAATAAACCACGAGATCTTCTCAACTGTGTAGGGCAACTGGGCTCAGGAGGTTAAAATACTAAGGTGCCGTAACCCATCTCGAGTGAGGCCAGGCAGCCAGGCCACAAGCATGGCCTCTAAGGAAGCCTACCACAGACACATGGCCCACATGACCATCAGCTGCCAGGCCCTGGTGCCCTTGGGAGGAAGGTGCCCCATTCCCGTGGAGATGGGATGATTTATTCTCAGACAAACGGGACACAGCCTCAGGTTTGGGGAGGATGACCAGCAGAGTCTGGTAGGTATTTCACAACTTCCGAAGTATTTACTTTTCACTTCTGTGCAGCAGGACTCACAAAGTCACCACAGAAAGAGAAGTCTGAGAAGCTGACTACACTCTTGAGGCCTCAGGGAAGAGCCCGCTCTGGGCACAGCAGTGGCACAAAGGTGATTCTCAAATCCAGGTATAATAAATGTCATATTTTAGAGCGAACCCTCCAATCTGACCTCATACCTCCATTTGCCTCCTGGAAGTTTTGAACAAGGTCTGCCCTGGAACAGGGCTGGGTCTCCTGGGATGAGGCAGATGTCAACACAACTCTGATCACGCGTGCACAGATTCAGGGAAGCAAATTACTGTTCGGTGCAGTTTCAGCCAGACAGCTTCCGGCGAGCACAGCGACGGCACTGTGACGTGACTCTTCAGTTCGCGACCACTCCGCAGCCCCACTGCAGGCTCCGACCCTGCCAGGGGTCACGGTGTTCCCATCTGCAGTGAGAAAACTGAGGCTCAAGAGAATTGGGAGGTACAGGGAGCATGGAGTCACGTTTCCTTCTCTGTCCTTCCTCATACTGACCCCACCAGCCTCTTCCCTGCAAAGATGGTGCCACCCTGGGTGCTGCAGACAACGCCGTCCATCCTGAAGGACACCATCGTCACCCTCTCCACATCCCAGAGCAATTGTGTTGACTGCGTTCTTGTCAATGGTGCTACCAGGATGTACTTCTCACAAACTACACTTGATTTCTATCTCCAGACAGAAGGGGAATAAAAGACCTTTTTGTTCTCTGCAGTTGTTTGCTGCTGCCTCGAGATGATTTTGCAGAACCAACTGATAAGGATGGAACGTTTTGTTGCGCCAATCCCAGAGTGAGCCTCACTGGTCAGACGCGGCACATCCCGGCGAAGGAGCTGTGAACAAGGCACTCCATCCCTTCCCAATGTTCGTTTCTCCCCTCAAAATGGAATTACTTCAAAGCTGTCATTCTGGACTCGCTCCTGGTAATTTCTGTTTCTGATATCTGCTTCTCTCATATGCGCCTTTGCCTTGCTTTTTCACATATTGCCACCATTTTCCCTTCATTGAAACAAATTCCAGAGCTTCCTTCTCCTCCACACTCACCACGAAATCTGTGTTCACATTTTCAACATGCTTCTTCTTCTCCTTCTCCTTCTCCTTCTTCTTCTTCTTCTTCTTTTCTTTTTAAACTGCTTGACCCTCTCTTCTTGGAGGGCATTTCTAATCATCTTCTCCCTAGACCTCCTGGAAAACCACCAGAGGACTCGAGGCCATCTGACATCTTTCCATGAACTACAAACGAGTGTTTCTGTGGTTTAGCCTCTGCTTTGAATTTTAAGATAGCATACCTGAAAAAATGGGCAGCAAAAACCTCAGTGCGGATACTCAGATTTCCCTCTTTTCAATACTGAATGTTTTCATCTCTCTTAAATGACCTTTTCTGTAAGTGGGGACAATTTAGTCATTTAGCTCTTGAGGCTTCTGTCCAGATTAATGGAAGATTTTTTTATTCACACAAATAATGCTCAGAGACTGAGATTATGTTTGCCAATAAGTTGACACAGATTCATGGAGGGAACTATGATTTAGATAATATTTCACAAGACAACAGCATACAGGATAAATGTCTCTTAATAATCATAAGCCAATGAAGAAACAGCATTCTGCAAACCAATGACAGATTAATTACACTGTTGTTCCAGGCAAGGAAAAAATGAGAGATATAAAGTCCACATTTAGTTAAGGTATATCTTTCTATGAGCTGGATCTCGGAAGGGTCAGCTTTGGCAACTAAGCTGACGTTCAGCTGCCAGTGTGAAGCAGAGGTCCCCCACGCTAGAGCACGATGCTGGGGGGAGAAATGTGCAGCCGCTGGTGGGCCACTGCAAAGGGCCACCTTGCCACAACAGGAGCTAATGCCCCAAGATCCTGGGAGAGCCCGTTAGATTGGCAAAGGGTAGCCTTGCCGAAAGCAAACACCCTCAGTGAGCCCTCACAAATTTAAGTATTTAAAGTTGTAACGTCCATTACATTACAGCTGTTCTTCCCTGGGATCTTATAAGTCCCATCGATGGCTGAGCTCCCGCACGCTTACCAATGACAACAGATGTTGATGACATCCTGACATGGCTTCTTCACTGTCAACAAACCCACCCTTAGATCAAAACAACATCACTTAAGTCATAAACACTCAGATTTAAAATCATAACAAGCTAACGACAGCAGATACCCACAAGCCTGTGAATACAGGCTCACCCACCCTTCTGGAAAATGTGCCATGACCTGCCGTGCTGCGGTTCACCAAGTACCTCTGGTCACCTGCTCATGTTCTGTCCTCACTTCCCTTTCAACCCACCTCACCTTTCCCCTCCCAACCAGCCATCCTGTTCTCTATGGACCCTCTCCCAAGGTAAGCCACGCTCACTTACAGCATCCTTCTCTTAACTAAGCCTGTTTCTACTTTGTAACTTAAGTACTGGGTGATCCTTGGAAACTGTTTCTCCCTCAGCACCTTCAAGGGACTTTTGGTAACAATTTTGGTAACGCAACCCATAGTCTGATTGCTGAGCCCTTTTTAAGGCTGTATCATATGATTCCACTAAACATAAGTGGTCTGAATATACCAGTTAAAAGACAGAGATCAGTAGAGTGGATTAAATAAATGACCCAACTATATACAAAGACATTATACAGATATTTGAAAAAATGTCAAAAATTCACATACGATTCCATTTCCTTTTGAAATGATGAACGTACAAAGGCAGAAAACAAATCACTGGTTGCCAGGAGTAAGGAATGGTGGGGAGTGGGGACACAAGTGAGACAATTCTAAAGGAATAGCAAGAGAGAGGCCTCTGCGTAATGACCACTTCTGTATCTTGATGTCCATAGTGATTAAAAGAATATACACATGAGATAAAATGGGTTAGATCTCTAGATTCACATCTTACAAATATCAGCTTCCTCGTTTTGCTACAGTATCATAGTTACATATGGTAGAACTACTGGGGGAAATTGGGTAAAGGTACACAGGTACAACTTCCTGTTCATTGTAGATTATTTAAAAAAAAAAAATCTTGGGACACCTGGGTGGCTCAGTTGGTTAAGCATCTACCTTTGGCTCAGATCCTGATCCCAGGGTCCTGGGATTGAGCCCCAAACTGGGCTCCCTACTCGGCAGGAAGCCTGCCTCTCCCTCTCCCTCTGCCTCTCCTCCTGCTTGTGCGCTCTCTCTCTGTCAAATAAATAAATAAATATATAAATTCAATCTTAAAAAAAATAAAAATCTTCAAAACACTATAGAATTTCACACATGGCATGAGCTCAACCACACAAACAATTGCATTTGGACAGAATAAAATATAATAAAAAATGCACAATTTATTATTATTTTTTACCAAAAAAACTTAATGATATAGCCTTCCACTGTGGCATCAACATCATGGTATTACAACTTTCATGATAATGTTATTCAGTATAACTGGAATCTCTCTCCTTCTCTGGTTTATACAATAATAACCTAGCAAGAAAATCTCAGTTATTAGTAGCAAAGCTACAGAAGACGTTTACATTCTAGTTTGGTGAACTATTTCTCTTTTTTGTAAACCAAACATTTATCCTTATTTTAAAGCATGTCTTGATGCACAGTTGGACTAACACGGAAATGCATTTCTTGTCCAGTACAGTTCATTTTCTATAGAAGCAATAGTGTAGAATCAGATAAAAAGTAGGTCAGTTTTAACCAGAAGGTTATAACTGTGTAGGGTCAAGAAAGATTTCTATCAGATTTGTTTCTTACAGGGAAAAGTATAACCAGTACATCTTGAGGGATATGAAATTTCAGATTTGTCCAAAGAAGTGATTTTTTTTCATTGTGTCACAATCAGTTCTTTTCTGGATCATATGATCAATAAGAATATAACGTATTATAGATGACAGCATAGGTTCAGCCTAATTCTCTGGCCAGTATTCTAAAGGCATTCACACTAAGTATTGTTTTAATGCACTATTTGTTTATCCATATTATGGGTTTTTTTTGTTTGTTTGTTTTTAAGATCTTATTTATTTGACAGAGAGACAGCGAGAAAGGGAACACAAGCAGGGGGAGAGGGAGAAGCAGGCTTCCTGCTGAGCAGGGAGCTGGACATGGGGCTCAATACCAGGACCCTGGGATTATGACCTTGAGCAGAAGGCAGATGCCCAATGACTGAGCCACCCAGGCACCCGTTTTATTTGTTTTTGTTTTTGTTTTTTTTTCTTATTTTCAGTTAAACGTGCTTAAAGTCATAACCTTGTATATCAAGGTCAGCTTTCCTGAAAATATTACCTTTAAGTTTAGCATTTTATTTTTTCTTTTTTAAAATATTTGAGAGAGAGAGGGAAAAAAAAAAAAAAAACAAGTGCACAAGTTGGGGGGCAGGTAGATGGAGAAGCAGACTCCCTACTGAGGAGGGAACGTGATGCCAGACTAAATCCCAGGACCAGGACCTGAGCTAAAGGCAGATGCTTAACTAATTAAGCCATCCAGGCACCCAGCACTTTATTTTCAAAAGTTGGTGTTTGTAATGCACCATGAAGTCAGCCACCTTGAAGAGACCCAAGCAGCAACTTGGCCCCAGTTCTTATTCTAAATAACTAAGTATTGACCAACATCAGAGTGCAGAGTTCCCACTGAATCTTTTCTCATTTTTTTCTATCCAAATTCTCATTTCTCTGATCAGTGACATCTTCCAAACACAGATATTTTAGTGAAAGGTTAAGTCATAAATTCAATCAGTTCTGTTTCACTTACCGATGCCTTCCAAATTTTCTTTGACACAAATTGCCAAAATTGCAGTGTTTAGAACATGTTGGGATCTTTTATTGCCTGGCTCTTATCACAAATGCCTGCCCAAAAACGTGCTTATGAAGGGCATTCCCAAGGAACAAATTAATGTTGCTCTAGTCCTCCCTAGATGTGGTACATCTGTTTCACATTCCATTATAATTTAAAAATTTCAGGGTAGGCAATGTTCTGGTGCGGTGAAACTGCCAGGGGACTCCACAAGGCCCTGAATGTTGCCAGATAGTTTGAAATAACATGTCAGTGAGTTTGGAAAGACCTACTTTTAGAATACAAATGGGGTGAAAGAGACTTCATTTACTCAGTCAGGTCCAACAAATGAGGCAAAAGATGCCTATGAAGGCAACAGAGCATTAAGGCACCTACAGCCAATCCACCCCAAGAACTGTAGGTATTTCTGTGGAAAGCCCAATGTTTACTGCATGCCTGTTTGCCTTGTGGCATGCTGAGAACTCGGCACACATTACCAGAAACCTAAAAGGTGATACTGTGAACTCCTTTTTACTAATGAGGAAACAGGCTCAGAGATAAATAACTTATCTGAGGTCAGAGATCTGCTGCATAGCAAAACAGGGATTAGGCTTTGGGTTTTTTGTGGGGTTTTTTGTTCTTTTGTTTTGTTTTTAAGATTGTATTTATTCATTTTTCAGAGAGACTGAGCACGAGGAAGGGGAGCAGCAGGCAGAGGGCTAAGCAGACCCCCACTGCACAGGGAGCCCAATGCTGTGAGGCTGCATCCAGGCCCCTGGGATCATGACCTGAGCCAAAGGCAAGTGCTTAACTGACTGAGCCACCCAGGAGCCCCTAGATTTTAGGTCTTATGGACATTTCTGCTTCTCCTATCCCAGGGGACAGCAAAGTAGGTCTGAGGACCAAATCCCACCAACCATCTCTTTGTGCAAATAAAAGTTTTACTGAAACACAGTGAGGCTCACTCATTCAGGCAAAGTGTGTGGCAGCTTCTGTGGCACAGAGGAGCTGAGCAGTTGAAATACACTGGACACAAAGTAAAAATGTCTACTACCTGGTCCTTTTTAGAAAAAAAACATTTGCGGGCCCCTGCCCTATAAGACCTTTTCTTTTGAGGTTCTCCTCCATGTAGCTTGTCCCCATCCAACAGGAATCCTCAACAGGTCTTCAGTCCATACTAAGACATGGGATCCTGCACATTCCCAGAGCCAATAGGGCCATTTCTTCAGTGTTAAATCACCATCAGGGGGCAAGGGTCCAGCACAGAGCCAATCTTCAATCTTCGCTTCCCATTTCCCTCAAAGCTGCTGTCCAGAGACCCCAACCTCAGATAACCACCCCAGATGACCTGTTGTCAAGGCTACTTGCATTGTGGAAGCATCCTGAACAGGGCAGGCCCAAACCAGTACTGTCCCACTGGGCCTCCCTTTCTGCCAGTCTCCATGGCCAGAAAGCCCGGCCATCTGCCTCGAATGCCCAGGGCCCTTCCTGTGTCTGGAGAGACAGTGGACCTGAACAGCCGAGGACCACACGTGAGCTTTATTCATAGGTCACCCACTCCCTGGCTTCGTTTAAGTGGCCAGTTGCTGCTGGTGTAGAGGACCATTTACATGTGAGTTTGGAGAGGGGCGGTCTGGAGATTTACAGCCATTAGGAGTTAGAGGAGGAAGCCGTAAAGTGCCTGACAAAGCAGCTCTAAAAATTAAGACTTCCGCTTCCTGAATCCACAGGCTGAAAGTCCTTAAATCCTGCTGCTGGCCTGGCCTCCCTCCTCCTGCAGTGAGATTATTCATGCATAATGGGGTGGGGGGAATGAATTTACTGCAGTGCTGTCTGTGAACCTCGATCACGGTCAGCTCCTGACATGAAGCAGACTATTCCAGTTCCACCGGACGCTCATCATGAAGCCAGGTGAGGAGGAGCAGGGCTGCAGGGACGAAGCCAGGTGTCCAGACAGCAGCCCAAAGGCTCACCCCGCTGCAGAGATCCTTGGTAAGACTCTGTTCCTTGCACTCAGGGAGATCCAAGGTCACGTTTTGTCCCTGCCAGGGACTTACTAACTTGGGCCACGTATAAATTCTGTCTCGGCTTTTCACTCACAGCGTTTAAGGAAGCAACTTTTGTAGACCGTAGAGCGTTGGCCCAAACCTACAATGGTGCTGGCTTTCCCTTCGCCTCTCTCTTCCTCTGAACTGGCTTCACTGAGGTAAAACCAAAGGCCTCAGGACCTCTGAAGTAATACGGAGGGCCGGGCCCTAAAGAGCAGGAGGACCTCGATTTAGGGAGGTCATTAGCTATCCAGCTTCATCAGTCACTGTCTAGCCTGACTCCGGAGGCACAGACGACACTGGCTTGGAGCACTCCTACTCCCCGGCGCGGGAGGGAACATGATCTTTGCTGGGTTCTTTCTGCCCCGAGTCAGGCTCCCTCCAGACTTGTCCAGCGCAAAGGCCAGAGTTCAAGGGTGGAAGGGCAGAACCAGTGAGTGTCCAGTGCATTTTGGCTTCGAGATCAGAAACTGGCTCAAAGTACACAGCTTGACATCCAAACGGAGACAGAGTAGAGGAGACAATCCCACATGACAGATGACACAGAAGACCGGTATCTTGCTTGTGGCGGATGTTGTTGTCTCCGTCCAGGGTCCGTTTGATCCTGCGGGGGCACAAGCATGTCCAAGTGCCTGCAGTCCTGTTAGACCCAGAACCAGCAAGCCCTACAAGTGGTCCAGCTTTCCCAGCCTGACCTGCCCCTTGCCCCGTCACGCGTGTTTTAAAGCCTCATAAGCGAAGGCTCGCACTTAACTCCCAGAGTCTTCCTTCCCGAGAGCAGACCCAGAGCACCAGCCCTCGGAGTCCTAAGCCGGGTGTGCGGCCACCAGGTGGCAGCGGCGTCTAGACCACGGGCTCCGGGCCGCCTATTAAATCCCGGCGTGGGCGTCAGCAAGGCCCGGCCCGAGTTCATCCCGGGCGGTGGGACCCCCAACACACCGCCGACGACGCTGGGTCCCCCGAGTGTGCGCTGTCCCTCCAAGGCCCGGGCTCAGCAGCAGCAGCTCGGGATGCGCCGCCCGCGTCAGGGCGGGAGGGCCCTGGCTCCGCCCCGGGTGGCGGCGCTGCTGTGGCCCGGCCTGTCCGGTCCCTGCAGGACGCCGGCCCCACGGCGGGCTCTGGGTCGGGGCGCGGCCCGTCTGCTGAAGTCCCCGAGCCCCTGCTGCTGGGCCGCACGGGGACACGCGCCCCCTCCCGCCGGCTCCCCGGGGGAGCGGCCTTCAGCCCGGCACGCGGGGTTCCCAGGACAGAGGCCGCGTGTCCGGCGCTCCGCGGGAGGGCGAAGGGGGACGGAGGGCCCCCGGGCGAGTCCTCGAGGGCAGCCCCTCCCCGAGAGCTCCCGCACGCACGAAGCCCAGCTCGGGTCCGAGTCCCACACAGAACCGCTGCCTGCGCCCCAGCGCCGCTCCCGCCTGACAGGGACGGCAGACGCAGGCTTCTCCGCCCGGGCTGTACCGGGGAGGACTCCGCGCGCAGGCCGCATCCATTTCCCAAACTCTGGCGCCGCCGAGCCCTTTCCCGGCCCGGTTGCCGGCACCCTCACTCCCAGCAGCCCACACTTCCGCCTCTGGGGCGCCCCCCTGCGCAGCCGCAGACTGGAGCGATGCGCGCTCACATGACATGACATGCCCCACCCCGTCACGTGGCCACAGCCAGCCAGTCCGGAGCCCCCTCCGCCGAGGATGCTGGGTAAACATGGCGTCTGCGTCGCGCGCCTTTGGAAAGACCCGTCATGCGTTCGCGCTTGTCGCAGAGAGCTTTCCCGCCGGTCTCCGGGGCAGCGCGGGCCGGCGCGCGGGCGACGGGTTCAGGTGAGCCGACGAGCACGTCCGTGCGGCAGGGAGAGCTGGCGGCGCTGTCGGAGACACGAGCAGAGCGACGCCCGGGAGTGAGGCGAGCGGGCAGACCAGGCCCCAGGACGGAGCCCGGCGGAGGCCTCTGCGCGGGCGGCCCGTCTCGGAGTCGGTGCCCGCGGGGACAGCAGGGGCCCCTCGACGGCAGGCGCGACGGTGCGACTCGGTGCGGGAAGCCCGCGGTGCGCGTCGTCCAGAGCGGCCCGTCCTCCCCATGCAGCCGCGCGCTCTGCCGCCGTCGCCGTTTTCCGAGGGAGCGACGGGGACGCGGTGAGGCGCGGGGCGTGACCCGGACGCCGGCGCTGGGGCCTTCCGGCCGGACCCCGCGCGCTGCGAACCCGGCCCGCAGCGGCAGGACCGGCTGAGCGCGAAGGCCCAGGAGAGGGCTCGGGCAGGGACGGAAGTTTAGGTCCCAGGCCCCCGAGCCGCCTTTGCGCGGAAGCCTGTCCCCGGCGTCCTCGTCCTCGGGCGGCGCGAGGCGCGTCTCCCACTCCGCCGGCGGGAGGCGCTGCCCCCCGGTCCAGGGTCCCCTCTCGTCGCCCTGGGAAGGCCTAGTCGTGTGTCGTGGGATCCCAGCCTTCATGAAAGCAGCGGAAGCAGGGTGTGTGCTCTCCGCTCAGCACTTGGCTCCGCCCGCAGGTTGTCACAGCCCCAAGTCCCCCGGAAGCCGGGTCTGAGCCTGCTCGGGTCTTAGACGCGGCGGACAGAGTCGCGAGCGCACCCCAGGGTAATTAGCCGGGACGGGAAGACACCGTCGCGCCCCTTGTGGCACTCTTGTCCTCGGAGAAGGACATCAGGCTCTGCTCACAGGGTGTGCGCCGGCCCCACCCTCCTTCGCTCCGCTCTCCCTGTGCGCGTGGGACCGGCACAGACGCGCACGAAAAGCGACCGAGGGTCCCAGTGAGGCGGGGTAGGAGGTTCTCACCGGCTGTTTTCTCTCGGCATTTGCGGTACGTCTGTCATTCGCAGGTGAGAAGTAGGTGCGCGAGAAGTATTTGCTCGGGACTGAGCGAAACGTGCATGTTTCCACTCAAGATACGGTAAATATTGTTTACTTTTATCGCACCCTCTAAAAGGTGTATTTTATAGTAAACAAAACGTATCACTGCAGTAACTGGAAATATGTATGTGAATTCAATAAATTATTTGTGTGGATGCCCATTTTTTATCTGATAAACGTGCACCATCCGGACTTTAGAACTCGTGAGTCTAAAGTAGTGGGTTAACAGTGCCGTCTCCGTGCAGAAGAACGGGCTAGAAAAACAGGCTTTCTAACTTGTCCATAAACTGGCCTAAATAATACAATTCCTTAAGTCTGAACTTGACCAGCTACTCCTCCGGAATGCAAAGTCGCCTGGGAAAGCGATCGCAGGCTGAGTCAGCACGGGACCATTCACACCTTCGTATGAATTATTCCAGTCACCTCCTTGTCTGCCGGCAGCCCGGCCCCACTGGAAATGAAAGAAGGGAAGAGTGCAAGAAAAGGAATCAGAGTCATTGATGTGGGATGACGGGGATTTGATCTGAAAGTGCCGGTTTCATAGGACATCCTACTGGAGGAGCTGGTGGAAAGGAGGTGCGCGTGGCAACAGAGGAGGAGAGAATTGAAGAAACGGAGAAGATGGGAACAAGAACCCTAAAGACCAGATCTCCTGTCAGCTTTCCTTATTGTCCATGCTGTACTCACCCTAGACCATCTGGGGATCCCATTACATAATATTCTATTTCAGCTATCTCCATAAACAAAGGAAACACTGGAAATGCCAACACTTGGGTTCTACCTTCTTGATGGATGTGTGCTTCCGGAAGTAGCATGGAGGTCCCGTATCAGACTGAACATCCTGACTCTTAAGTTTGGGAAGATGACTGCCCCACTTGTGGGATTTTGGGATCTTCTGATGCGTGAACATGCAAATCAGAGAGCTCCAGGACATTAGAGCTGGAAAGACACTTAGAGAATGTGTGAATCTTTATTTCACAGACGTGAAGAGTGGGTCAGAAAGACAGCAAGGAGTGAGGACGGGCCTGGGGAAGGACTTTAATTGGAATTAGCCCGTCATCCCTGACTTTCAGCCAGGGTCTCGCCTGAGAGCCTTAGCTTCCCAAGCCTGTTTCCCCACGGAATCCTGTTTTGGGATCGCACCCATTGGATAGCCTGTGTGCAGACACTTGCCCTGGTGTGCCACTCATAATCGCATTGGCACTGAACAAATGCTTCCTTTACTACTCTGCTCAAATCACAAGCTAATTGGGTATAGTCCTGACCTTAAAAGGAAGTACAGGCTATGTAGGCCTGTGTGTGTTGATTGTAGAGTCTCCTCATAATAAAAGCAGACTCTACTCTTTTCCTTAGGAGCAGGAATGGATAACCTTTAGCTTCCCCTCTTTTAAAGTCACAAAAATTTAAAGACTTTGGAATAAGACAGATTTGTCCAAAGTTGGCCCTTTAAGCCACGCCTCTTTTATGAGTTGCTGCACTTAAAAGGAAATGCAGCTTTTTATGTTGCTAGTAGAAAAAGTGTGCCAGGGATGTGGTGGACACATCCCTTCCTGCAGGGGACTCTCAGCTCTACACCCGGCTGTTGCTCACAGGACCCCTGCATCCAGGAGAGGCTGCTGGAGTTGGCCCTCCATAGCAGAATCCACTTCTGCGGAAAGAGACACGCACAGCTTTAAAACGGCCTGGGGACGCCTGGGTGGCTCAGTTGGTTAAGCAGCTGCCTTCGGCTCAGGTCATGATCCCAGCGTCCTGGGATTGAGTCCCACATTGGGCTCCTTGCTCGGCAGGGAATCCGCTTCTCTCTCTGCTTCTGCCTGCCATTCTGTCTGCCTGTGCTCGCTCGCTCTCCCTCTCTCTCTGACAAATAAATAAAATCTTTAAAAAAATAAAATAAAACAGGGCCCGAGTCTCAGTCTGTTGTTGCGACAGTGTTCTGTTTATTTCCGGGTGATTTTGTTTGTTTCTGACCTGCCTTCAGCTTTAGCAGCACAGACTGATGTTCCGTGTTACCTTGGTTGTGGATTCTGCTGGGCGTTATTTTTGAACATGTGACACACACACCCTCTTTTTTCCTTCTTACGTGAGACCACCAAGATGGGTCTGGTTTGTTTTCACTGAAATGTGTCGTGTTGTCAAGGAGCCCTGGTTGCTTTCACTGGAGACGGGCGTTGGAAACCAAACTCTGCGCTGCTCAGAGAATTCAAACTTGCTTAGATACTGACTTCTTTCCCCTTTTCCTGTGTTTGTTAACGTTATTTGCCTGTTTTTTTAAATTGGGATGTTTATCATTCTTAATTTGTAAGGAATCCTTAAAACTTAATATTAACATTGATATAGTTTTAGTACATAGTTATCCTTTTTGGCATTTATACTTACATATGTTTTTCTGGCGTATAGAAGTTTAAAATTTTTAGGAGTCAAACGTCTTTACCTTTACCGTATGTTTTAGTTTTACCGTTACCAGCAGCTATAGACACTATTTGACACTTACTTCCTTGTCTTCTGCATTGTCTTTTGTCTTTCATTGCTTCTTCTCAAGTTTATCTCTGATGATTCTTGAATTTGTTTTGCGAGTTAGTACTGCAAATGTATTTTACTTTAGTTGCCTGGTGTTTATTGTGCCACTGATTTAAAATGTTATTTTTATCTTTATTTCTTACAAAAATTCAAAGTTGTCTCTTCTGTCCCAATAATAGGTCTACCTATTCCTGCACAGCCCAGCCCACCACAGACTTCTTTTTTAGATCTTAGTGTATCTTTTTATATTTTCACTCACAGTAGCGCAGACATAGGCTAACTAAAGATTTGGGGTTTCTGTGAGAAACAGTAGCTTCTCTTTCTCCCCTCTCCCATCCCATCCTTAATCAACAGAAGAAATGTTTCTAATTATTTTAGTGAATTTCTCTTGCCAATTTTCTTGGGGTTATTGAACATTGTTTCTTCAAATTAACTTCAGAATTATCTTAACCAAAGAATCCCTTTAAAATTTTTATTGAAATTTGTTAAACTTAAAAAGTAATTTTGAGGTCATTAATTTTTTTCATAATACTTTCTTTCCTGAAGTGTTTTCCTGTTTATTAAACTCTTCCCTGTTCAGTGAATTCGTGGAGCTCCTGATTCCATCCACGTCCTCTTCAACAATTCTTCAGTGAGTCCCCGATTTGTGTGTGACTCAGATTGCCGAGGCATGCACGCGCCCGCATATCTTTGCTTTTTAATAACGTGTTTTTCTCTGTGTGTTTTAAATAATAATAAATACATTTTTTCGAGTCATTTCTTTTCATAGCTGCTCACCTTAGCTGATTCACAGTAAAAAGTAATAATAGCACAGCCCTGAGGCGGACACTGTTTTCAGGGCCAACACCTTCACAGCGACATTACTCAGAGTCATTGGCACCAACTGCAATGAGATACCACGTTAGTGTTGGCATCCAAAATATAGAATCCTGAGTAATATTTTATTTTAAAGATTTTATTTATTTGTCAGAGAGAGAGAGAGAGAGAGAGAACAAACGAGAGCAGACAAGCAGGGGGAAGGGCAAAGGGAGAAGCAGACTCCCCACTGAGCAGGGAGCCCAAGGCAGGGCTGGATCCCAGGACACTATGATCATGACCTGAGCCGAAGACTGATGCTTAACCAACTGAGCCAAGTAATATTTTATTTTTAATGTATCAAAATCCTATAAACATGATTCCTTCAAATCATTGCAGTCCAGTAATTCAATATTAGGATGTTGTCCTTACAAAGGAGAGATTTAGGCACGTGGAATGTCATGAAGGGATGATGATCCATAATTGCTCCAGACCTCCTGTGTAGTGCTTCCTTTGAACACCAACGCACAGACATATCCACCCACAGGTCACGCGCGCACACGCATACACTCTCTTCCTTTCAAATAGCCACTTTCCTTTATCTCTGAACCCAGCCCGAGTACCTCTTCTCCCGGTGGTCTTCCCTACCCCATGTGACTGTTCCCCGCCTCCCTGGGATATCGGCGTTTTATCGCCTGCTTATTCTCTCGTGTGTGTCACAATGGCGATCAGATAATTATTTGTGGAGGTTTTGCTTTTTATTTAACATCTTGGGAAAAATACAGTCTTGTCTCTTTTACTGTTACACGTTCTACACCTAATGTGAGCACATGCAGCAGGCGTCCAGGGAACATTGGCTGAGTGAAAAGTGAGAATTTAGAACCACCTAAATTCCGAAAAGCGGGAGTACAGGCAGGAAGGCTTTTCAGTCATTTACATTTTTGTTTTCATAGATTTCTTAATACGAAGGGAAATTGCCCCTTGTGATAGTATTAGGTTTGTGCAAACCAAAACCAAAACATGAAAATTGCTGGAAAGAAATACACCAAAATGTTCACGGTGGTTATTGCGAAGTGGAGAACTATACTTTTGTGTGTTTTTACTTAAAATGGGCGTGTATTAGTTTAATAGCCACACAAAAATAGTCCTTGCTTTGTTTTTAAGTTGATTTAAAGTATTTAAGCCCAAGTTACTGGAAAAAGTACCTCCGAGGCATAGGGAAGTTGCGAGCAAAACTAGGTCTAAAAACAGAGATTTCAATAAAATAATATTTTAAGTGCTCTGCTTGGAGAGAAGCCTGATCTGGACATGGTCAGTGAATAAGCTGTCCTACCTGCCCGAAGGACCACCGTCCGACAGAGAAATCCACGAAGTGGGGCAACCGGTTCACAGACAGATGAAACCTACAAGGAGATCCATGATGCGGTAGATAAAATGATACAGGGGTGCTGTGGATCCTACGGATGCTTAACATACACAGAAATACGATCAGTTGCTTGGGATCCATGCGTACGTTGTAAAGGTGTAAATAAGTACACAGAAGTAGTGACACTAGATTTATAAGAATGATCACCTTTGTGGGGGGAGGGGTGATTGTGGAGAGAGGGAAAGGCAGTGACTTTTTTAACCAAGTCATGAAAATAATGGTGGTGTTACATAATTCTTAGTGTCTTTTTGTGTGTCTGTAATATTTGTAAGAAAATTCTGAAATTTCATAATCAATTTTGAAATGAAACAAAAGCAAAAGTGAAAGGAATCCTGCTGTTAATTCTTCCAGGAACAGAGACGCTTTCTTCAGTAGAAGTTCATTTTTACCAGTTTATAAATTCAGATTCTCCAAGAGAGTCTCCCTTTCACTCTCCCTCCTTCCTTCCTTTCCAGCCTCTCTCTTCCTCTGTCTCTCACTCTCTTTTTTCTTTTGGCTCACTTTTAAAGTAGTTTACTCTTTTTAACAGAGACGTCTTCATTAAGAATCTTAGAAATAACATGAAAACCAACAGATAGCTATTATTCTGTCACTGGTATTGTAGTTCAGCCTCGTGTGATTATAAAAACTTTTAGGATGGGCCTAGTGCTTTAAGTTACTAGTAATTTATATTTCATTTATGTAGATTTCTAACTTGGCAGGCACTCCCAGAAAGCAAACAAGAAAAGGAAAAGAGCTTCTCGAGCTCTGTTGGGTTATGATTGATCTCATTTTTCAGGACCAGCGAGCTATTTGAGATAAGAGATGAACTGCACCGGCTTACAACTTTCTAATAACTTGAACTGTGTCTGCCAGATTCCTAACTGTATGAAAGGGGGAGGAGGCTGTCCTCGGAGCATGACCAAGCGGTCTGGAAGCACTCCAAAGAGAATAAAGTGCAACGCCTTCCCTCTGGTGCCGAAGCATAAAGGAGAGAAGAGGCAGCGCTGCTCGGCAGGTGACTGAACGGTCTGCCTTGTGGAAAAGAGATGATTAGCTCAGCAGTGCAATAGGTCAGAGTTCTTATTTTGCAAAGTGCTATTCCATTACAATCTTCCCATCTCCTACGAGCCCTGGAATTAATGCTTGTTATGCCAGGAGAAAGTAGTAATTGCTTAAATACAGAAAAAAGTACATTTGACAAACATTCATGCGACATAAATGGGAAAGATGGGATCCCTGCCCTGGGGGAGCTCTGCAGCCAGTCCCTTAAGCTCCTTACTTTTACGCTGATCCCCTGATTATCTTACCTAATTTTAGCCCACAGCTTCAGCTTCCACCCACTCCCATCTTACTCAAGAAATCAGTGCTTTCTTTCCCTGTACTGTTGACCTACCTGTGACGATATCAAATAGAAACAAAACTGATGGAAGGCAGATAGAGCAGAAGAAGAGTGATCCTGGGTCATCTTGCCGACTGAGGAAATCAAGACCCCGACAGCTAAGGTGAACATCTGCTGAGGAAATCACCCTCGCACCACAGATTCTGCCACAGGCCACATCCCTGTCACTCACACTCCACACACACACACACGCATGTGTACACACACACGCATGCGCACCGAAGCACACAGTCACACTTGCACGCCCAGCCCCAGCTTTGTAAGACTCCATGTCCACATCCCTGAGAGCTGACCCACTTTTCAGCATGTTGGCAAAGGTGAAGAGAGGAGCCATGGAAGCGGTCCAGGCAGAAGACCTGCAGTGGGAACAAGATCCTTCTGACCCAGATTCCCGACGGTGCGCCCCATGGCTGGAGCGGGCCGAGTGCTTGCTCCTTTCATCTCACCTTGACCAGGAACCTGGACCCACATGTGCCCACCGAACAGGAGCCATGTGGCTTTGCGGACGCTTCAGCTATCTTGAAAATTGGTATTGATCACTTCAGAAGACGTCCGCAGGCAACCATTGATTGTGATGGTTAAAATGGCCAAAATGATTGGACTCCCCAGCCACAGCTGCATTCTGCACTCCGCACCTGAGCTGGCTCTTGGAGTTAAAGGTCAAATTAAAACTGGTCATCCAGAAGTGCAGCTTAAGTGCCCATGTTTATTACCTGAACTCTTGTCATACGGCTGCAGAGGTCACCAAGAGCCAGTAAATATCCTGTATCTCGGGGTAAAGCAAGAATAATTACTTTAAGAACTAAGGTTAAATTGCAAATGCCCAGAACACAATTCCTGCAATTAAAACACATTATATATGTAACCACAAACTGTTACGGTACAAACTTGGGTTATTTTAATTTAATCTTTTTTAAAGTCTCATTCACAAGTAGCAAAAGATCATTATTGTGAACGATAACTTTTTCTTGTTTATATTCAAGAACCAGCTCAGATTAAAGTGATCTTTTTAAAGGGCTTGAATGGGAGAATAAATCAGTATTGGTGTCAGTCTGTCTTATTTCAATAATAGTCACTATGGAAACGAATCACTGACCTATTTCTTTTCATACCTCCGAGTAAACAATAAAGTTTCCACTTTTCTGTGTATCCTGTTTCCTCTGGAATAGTGCTCTCTGGTATAGAATGTCTCCAAAGCACTTTTTATTGAAACCTATCATTCTTCCCTACATGTGTATTTTAGTTGTATTAAACAATCCCAGCCTCATTGTGGAATTCTACTCTGAAAGGCACACACAGTGCTCAGCTCCATCCGTCAGAAAACCGGGCACTTTTGGCAGCTTCTCACCCCCCTTTGCTCAGAACTGGAGAACCCCGTTGCTGCTGGATGCAGACATGGGGCCAGTGGACCCTCGGACACGTCACGAGGTGCCCAGTGGAGAAAGTCTGCAGAGTACTGCTTTACTTTCTTTTTGTTCCACGCCGATCTGTAACAGACAAACAGGAATATTGCCGAAAAGCACTTTGCACGCTAAGCTGCTGATTCAAGAAAGAACAAACGAAATATTAGCATGTGTGTGCTCCCTTCCTGTCCTCAACCCACATCCTAAATCCATTTTCTATCTGGCTGAAGCCAGAAGATCTAAATATAGAGGCTGTTCCCTCCCCAGCACTCACGAGTCACCCTGCAGGGCTGTCTCTGCGTCCGCAGGCTGTGTTCGCCCGAGCCCCATTAAACCAGCAAGTGTGGCCCCTCGGCCTGGTCCTCTTCGGCAAGGACACCCTCCTGCTGTAAAACCAAAAGGAAGCACACCGTGTTTGACTTTATTTATTGCCTGCTGTTTTTATGACCTGTAAAGTCCTCTTCATTTGTTTACTGTGTGAGATGGAAAATTACAGAGATGTAATTTTTTAAAGTCACAGACATAAAAAAGGACACAGAAGACACAAACCCCAAACAGTGCTCTATACAGTTGGAGTGCCCTCCAGTCGAGGAATAAAGAGCGGATACATCAGCAATGCTCTTTGCAACCTGTTCCCGACACAGTAACATGGCCACAGTGCTTACTTCTTATCTGACAAACCCGTTTTTAAAAATGGAAAGAGATCTGACCTACTAAGGCAGTGCCCCAAATGTGCTGCAGGTGTCTTGGGAGAACTGTTTGAGATTTCATGACAAATATTACTACCTTTATGCTCTTAGAAAGCCGTGATTTTTTCCAAATAGCCATGTCCAGATGATAACAAAGCAATTGGGGAAAAATAACAAAGCGGTGGGGAAAAATCAACCTGAGGCTCTGGTGTATCGCTTGTAAGTGTGCCTTCTGTTCCCCACATCTTCCTTTGCCCATGCCCTTTGCAGTGTCCTCCCATCAGAGGCAGAGTCTGTCTCATCAGCCTTCAGATCTGGCCCCATGGCTCTCTGACCATTGAATGTGGCGGAAGTGAGAATGTGCTCACTTTGAGCCTCAGCCTCAGGAGGTCGCAAACACGCACACTCCTTTTGGCCACTGCACCCAAAACAAGCCTGGAAAGCTGCAGGATGAGGGAGCACAGAAGAACTGAGGCATTCCAACTGACCCACAGCTGACCACATAGACAGGAGGGGCTGGCTCAGACAGAGGACCCTCCAGCAAAGCCCAGCCCGCATTGCTGACCCATGAAATCCTAAGTAAATACACGATTTAAATGACTAGGTTTTAGGGAAGTTTGTTACACAGCAATAACTAACTGATCCATCTTTTCTTTCTCCCTTTTACCAAACCCCCACCAACCCCCATGACGGCTTACTGGTATGCAAAAAGTCCTTGTCAGAGAATCAGGAGAAGCCGGTGCTAGACCTGACTCTGAAAGTATTTAGCTGTATGACCTCAAACATGTGCCATACCTTTCTGAGCATCCGTTTCCTTGTCTGGATGTTTACATTCAAGATATTTCTAGCGAGAGCAGCTCTGAGAGAGAAACTGACAGAGCAGCCTGGATTTTTCCACACGTCGGTATGAATGCCTTTGAGAGGTGTGCGTGACAAATCTGATCACATTACAAAAGTGTCATCTGACTCAGCAACCGCACTTCTTTGTCATTGTGCTATGGAAGTACACAGTGAATATACTAGCAGTTAGGTTCAGGGACGTCTAGTGCAGGATTCTCCATATGCCAACGTCAGGAAGTAGCCTGAACAGTTATCGAGGAAAGGGGCTGGACAGATAAAGTTATATTCATCCTGTAAATTATTATGCAACTATTTAAAGAGCTCTCTGAAAGGACTTTCAAGATACTTTTTTATGTGAAAGAAGTGAGGTTTGGGGTATATTACCATTTTCATAAACCAAACCAAACCCTTATATGAGTATGTGGTTTCATATAGTTATTTGGCCACTGAGACGGCTCAGAAGGATACAGATCATGCCGATTGCCTGGGCTAGAGGCAGAAGTTTGTAACAGCGAAAATGTTGAAACAGCCTTGTTTAGGTGGAAGGATTTAGTTAATTTAAATACAGCACTTCCATACGGTGAAATGACATTCAGCTGTTAAAAATAACGATATATAATACAGGAAAACAGTTATATAGAATGTATCTAAAATAATGGTATCAGTGAGCAAGAAACAGTGTTAAAGCAAATAAAAATGCATGATCCCAGCATTTAGAAAACCTTCAGGGTAAATCTGTGCCAAATACCCGTGGTAATTTTTAATGATTATGAGCTTGTGAGTGGCTTACCCTTACTTTCATGCATCTGCATTTTCTAATTTTGCTAAAGTAACATGCATAAAAGGGGGAAGGGGTGGGGCACAGGCAGAAATATTTAACAGCTCAAAGGTACTGAGAAAGAACCAAAGGGGACTGGGTCCTTCATAAGCACCATCATATCTCCAAATAACAGGGAAATGAGTGTATTTTGATTTGGAAATCGAGTCTGTGAAAGACAGCTTGAGATATTTAGCCTAGTGAGCTGGGCGACCGGCCATCTATAATGCCTTTGGTTCATACAATGTGATAAGAATGGATGAGATAATTAATATTTATAAAGTGCTTTAATATCCTGCAGAAAAAGCTGTTGTATAAGATAATACTGTCCTTCTCAACTCAGTTCTTGTGTCTTTCTTCAGATGGGTCCCGAGCAACCAGCAACCTCTTTCTGACTCCCCCTTGAAAGATCACCTGCTTATGTCTTAGTCTCTGTGCTCACAGGAAAACCTTGATTGGAGAAAGATGTCCCGTTCTTCTTTACTGTGAATTATATAGATCCGAACAAGAGGCTTTCTGCCTCCTGACACTGCGTTTGTACTTGGATACTTGCTGAGCATCAAAATACTAGCCTGGAGTAAACTCTTTTTCCACCACACTTAAAAGACCTGGACAGGGGTGCCTGGGTGGCTCAGTCAGTTAGGCGTCTGCCTTCGGCTCAGGACATGGTCCCTGGGTCCTGGGATCGAGCCCCAAGTCGGGGTCCTTGCACAGTGCAGAGCCTGCTTCTCCCTCTGCCTCTGCTACTCTGCCTGCTGTTCTCAATCTCTCTCTCTCTCTCTCTCTGACAAATAAATAAATAAATAAGAGACCTGGACACAGTAGGAACTTATAACTAAGATGAACGATTTAGTGTAGATGGAAAGCAATCTAGGGCAGGGGTGCACTGAGCAGACTGGAAGGGGCTGCTTCGGTGATGTGGCTTCTACTCTCTTCTACTCTCATGGCTACGGCCAACCATGAGGCAACTCTCCCCCAAACCGGGAATTCACACGCAGAACAAGCCTCACTATGGGAAACTCACTGCTGTTCTGCCCAAGTCAGCCGCTGGGCAAGTCACATGAAAAGGGGCGTCCCAAGAGGGGTTGACCCCTGGTGAACTTGCCTTTCTCTGTGGACGGTCTTGCCCGCAGCCCTAGGAGGGTACCGAAAGGGCTTGTGAGTGACTGACATGTCCCACCGTCCAACTCAGGGCACGGTTTTCTCTTTGGTTTTTGTTCTGGAACAAGAAAAAGCCATTATTTCCTCTACACAGACCCATCACAGGCTTAGCACACTCAAAACCATTCCAACCACAAAATGCGTCACCTCAGGACATGAAGCCATTGGATCTGACGTGTGGCACCTTGTTTCCTTCCTCACTACCCCAGAGGATGGAATAGTAACAGGCTGTGTGAGCTTCTCCATGGGCCCCCTGAATCACACACATGCCTTCCTCGAAGATCGTCAGTGCATGATTTCCTTGGAAGACAAAGGGGACACATGAAGTTGCTGCCTTGTCCCTCATGCTGCAACTTGCTTCACCGTCCCCCTCTCTTGGTCCCTCAGCCACGGACCCTGGCTCTCTGGCTTGAATGTTGTAAACGTCTATTCGGGTCAGTGCGAACACCAGGCCACCAGGACTCTGGCCCGTAGGAATGAATTCCTGCCACAAGACTAATGGCTCACGACCTGCTCTCTGTAAAAGCAGTTGTTGTTTGGGGGGGGTAGTCTGTGGACAGGATCAAAAAATGTCCCCCCAGAAATGACATTCCAAAAACAATGAAAAGCATCCCAAAGTCGGGGAGTGTGACCTTTATTTAACTGCCAGTACTCATCATTCCACAGCTGTAAATGTTGCCTTTCTCTGGGTGTCAAATATCTGGGTCAGTGGAAAAATCAGTGCCGGGCGTCCTCGGGAGAAGCCGTTTGTCACTGGAAGCAGCAGCTCCCCGCTGGCGGGTGAGTCGGAGAACTGGCAGTCCACAAAGCCAGCGGTGTGAGTCTCCATACAGTGGTTCTCAAACGAGAAGAGTGACCCGTATGGGACACGTTGTGTGCTCTGTCCCATCCCGATACAAGCAGGGCAAGGGCAAGCACACTTTCTAAGAAGTCGGAGTCTTCGCACAAATGAGAAGATGACGTCAGCGTCCTTCCTGGGCAGCTCCGTGCCCAGTGCCTGTGACAAGGCTGATGGAAAGCTGCCACCGATGGGGTTGGGGTTGACCGCCGGTGAGTCAGATGCATGACGTCCGTGGTCAGCTCAGAAGCAAACGGCCCAATGTGTGTTTCGGGGCTGGAATGCTGGGAGGTACTTGCGGACCAGGGTGCAAGTCTGAAGGACGGAAACCCATTGTTCAGCGCTCACAAGTTAGACTGGCGAGACACCATGTCTCCGACTCCATGGTTTGTCCCATGCCTGCCTGGGCCCTTCTTCCAGGAGAGCTCTCTGGAGGGTCTCCGCGGGCTCACATGCTGGGTGTGTGGTAGGGAAGAGAGAGCAGAGAACTCCCCAGCTCTGGAGTCCGGCGGCTCACCGGGGAGGCCGTGGGGCACCAGCGTGGACACCCGCGCCGTCCCAGCGCTGGGATGGGAACCGTGTGCTACGAAGGAGGGTTAAGGAGGCTGGGAACCAGGATGGCACATGGTCCTCAGTCCCATGGGGCAGGGGACCAGGAAGGGCCCGGCCAGGGAGCGGGGCACCCCTTTGGCTACACTGGTGCGTGTTCCCTGTGCATCCTTTCCTGTTGGAGGTCACACTGGCCCATTGGACACCTTCCATGAAACACAGTTTTGCGTGGAGTCACCCGCGGGCTGGGGCACTCTCCTGGGTGTGATTCCAGTGTGGCAGCCCATGGTTCGAGACAGAAGTGAGAGGTCAGGAGACCTACTTCTGTTTCCACATCTCACCAGGCCTTGTCGACGGGTTGCTGGCATGGGGGACACGTGGCACCCAGGCCAGCGGACGTGGAGGAGTCCCATCATGGGCGAGTCCTGCTCCCTGCACCGCGGTGAGGTCAGCTGTGCTCAAGGAGCTCACGCTGTCCTTTAAGGAAATGGAATTCAGGGTGCACCGACTGATTCACTGTTTTATTTTCTCCGGCCTGTTTCCACCAAGCAAAGTAGCAGGTGTATTCTCGGTAGTGGCAGCACATTGGGTGAGCCGCGATTTATCCGGTGTTTGGGTCTGGAGCGGGGCTGGGGCACGGGAGGCCGCCGTCAGCCCATCAGGGGCCACGAGCTCACATCCATCAACGTGGTACTTGGGTCGCTCCCGCATTTACCATGAGAAGTCGGGTTTGTCAGCCAGTGCTTGAGAAAGACCCGGGACTAATCTTCACACACCCTTTCAAATGCTCCACTTTAAAAGTGGACATTTTTTTTTTTTTTGCACTAAAAATGAATCAGCACTTTTGCAGCATCCTAAGACGGATTCTGACCTCTACAAGAAACACAAACATTTGACATTTAAGTTTAGCTTTTTATAACCAAACACGTCCCCCTGCCTCGTGTGTTGGTCCCACTGTCTCCGGCCCCTTCTCCACAGGGGCCCAGGTTTAATCCAGAAATTTCTTTAAAGTGGGCGTCAGCCCATTGCTAGAAGCCCTCCAGCACCAATGCCAAGGAAATAACAATGTAATTCCCAGAACAGACACGTTTCTTTGTTTAACCTTTGCTTTGGTGAAGTGTGTCCTTGGCGAGGGCGTTTGGAATTCAGCGCATCTCATTAGTGTAACACACAGAGTGCTCGCTTCCTCCAGCAGGTCCTTCTGAAGGTGTGAGCAAAAAGGCAGGTGAGCACCCGGGAAGTTTCTCCACGAAGGTCCCTTCAGAGGTGGGTGTGGGGACAGGGCTTCCCAAGGAGGGCGGTGGTGAGGCCGTTTTCAGCCAGCCCCACGGTGGGGCTGATCTCCATGCGGGGGGAAGCTGGGGGCCAAGGAGCTACGTGTGCGTGTGCTGACACATGCAGGTACATGCACCCAGAGAAGGGATGGCAAGGCACCATTCCAGAACGCCTGCCCCAGGGTAGACTCGCCAGGCTCTGGGCACGCGGGCGTGCGGCTGGAGCAGGAAGATGGGGAGCAGAGATGGGGGCCTCAGAGTTAGGCAGTGACTCCCAGAGCGTGCCTGATCTCGACAGATTTTTACCTCCCTCCCTCGCTCTCCCACAGCTTGAAACCCTCCAAATGTCCCCAGCAATGTCACCCTCTGAGCTCCCGACATCGTCCCACCATGCTCTCCCTGAAGACGTCCATCTGCAGGTGCCCGCAGAGAATGCTGACTCTGTGAGAATGAGGTTTTCCTGGCAACCCGGCCTGCTGGTCACAGTCCCCTTCCACACCCAGCCCTGCACATCCTAGTTGAGGGGGACCCAGGAGAGGACATCACGGTCCTGTAGAGTGTGCATTGCGGAGGATGGGCCTGAGTTAGCCGCTGGTAACACCATGGTTGGAACGGGACAAACAGAGGTTGTGTTTCCGCTCTGGGCCACGGAGAAGGCATGTGGCAGACAGACATTTTCCGCATCACACTATCTTGAGAAAACTGCAGACACTTCCTATGGTATCCATTCCCGTGCTCTAGGAGTGTCAGAAGGTGGAACGGGCCTCCACAGGGCCGGACGTCACAAGGACCTCACTAGGCTGCCCTTCTGGGCCCTGTGACGCTCCTGGTGTAATGGCAAGACAGCGGCACTCTGTGTGTGCCCAGCTTCTTCATCCAGAAAGACACTGGAGAATCCAGGACCAGCGGAGTCATGCCGGTTTCACCAGCCCCTTCCTACTTCGCCTAGGCCTGCCAATCCCACTTTACAACAATGGCCATTCAGAATTCTCTTCCTGGGAGCTGGGTATTTCCCTCCCTTTTTAGGAAGTTCACTTCTGGTATCTTCCTCACCATCAGAAAGTTAGGACCCAAATTGCCCACAGGTACACCACGCCCTGGGAAATGCCAGGACCCTGTTCTGGTGGGTCACAAAGGCTGGGATGGGACATGGCCACCCCTCACGGCCCCGCTGAGCTGCTCTCACAAGGCCGTCAACGCCGCCCACCCACGCGTGTGTGTGCCCACACGCATGTGCGGAACATATTTTCTGATAACAGCTCTACGCAGACATGGTACCCGTGGCCGATAAAGTAGGGCCTCTTGTGGAAAGCCCCGCAGAGCTGTACAAATCACAATCCGGGAGCGCCGTATTAGAGGGAAGCTAATTAAAAACGACATGGGAAGCATTGTGCTGCCGGCTGGTGAGCTCCGCCTCGGCTTCCTCGAAGAGATGCTCCCCGTGCTTGTTCTCAGCGAGTCCTTCTCTAGCTCCCCGGAAGACCAGCGGGGCCTTCCTGCCGTTTGCCTTCCTGCTCCCTGGCTCCGAACCCTCCTTCCGAAGTCCTCCTGCAGGCTTTAGGCAAGAGGCATTTAGGAAGGCAACAGATTATGCAATTTCAGGTCAAGGGCTTGTTCTCAGAAAAATGACTCAGATTATAGAAAGGGTCTGTAGGGTCTATAGAAATGGGTCATCCCTACCCGCGCGCAGTCCCTCCCGGGTTGGTATCTGGCAGAGGGAAGAGATGAGCAGGTAACATGAGAGCCGAGCGGCTGGTGTCTGGTCTGGAGCCCCCACGTGCACGGAGCCTGCACAGAAAGCCTTGTTTTAATGGACTTGACCTCAGTCAGGTTTTTAAGACGATCTTTTCCTGGGCTTCTCCGTGTTTCCTCCTTTGAGGACAAGGAAATCACAGTTAAGCAGCAGCGGGCGCTAGGGCTTGTGGGCAGCTTTGACACAATCAGAGCTGTAAAATTTGCCCCCCTGTAACCCAATAACCTGTCCCAGCAAACATCTGCTGGTGTCCGTTCCTTTTATGACTTCTTCGTTGGCAGAAGGAGGGGCGAAGCTCCGTGGTTGCGTTCCAGGGGCCGGGATCTGGGTCAGTGCATCCCTCACACCGAGGGGTGGCTCTGGGATCACACACCAGGGAGGAGGGAACAGAAGAAACAGCTCTGGAGGTTTGCTGGGCACCCGTACTGTGACTCTCACGGGCTCCCAGGAGATGGCACCCACTTTGTGGAAAAAGATCTCTGAGTTCCCCGTTTCCCTTTCCGGAGGCACACGGCTCCAGCAGCTCAGCACCCTGAGAGGCCACTTGTGCAGAAGAAGGAAGTAGGAAGCGCTCGGTGGGGCTTGGTCTTGAGAGCAGAGCACTGCTCGGTGACCCCTCGGAGGGGCAATGAAGACGGTTGTCGGAGCCCAGTGCTCGACCAGGCTGGGGCAGGGTCACCAAGTGTGGCCTGAGAGAAGGTGAGACTAAAAAGCATGTATGTGCGGGAGGATGTCACAGTCTTTTTATTTTCATTTCATTTATTTATTTGTTTGTTTATAGAGCAGGGGGAAGGGGCAACGGGAGAGGGAGAAGCAGGCTCCCTGCTGAGCGTGGAACCAGATGTGGGGCTCGATCCCCTGACCCCGAGATCATGACCTGAGCCAAAACCAAGACTCAGACTCAACCAATGAAGCCACCCAGGTGCCCCAATTAATTTAACTAAATTTATGTTTTAGTGAGAGTGAGAGAGAGAGTGCCCGCAGGGAGGGGCCGAGGGAGAGGGAGAATCTCAAACAGACTCCAGTCCTGCTGTGGAGCCAGACGTGGGGCTCGACCTCACAACCCTGAGATCATGACCTGACCGACTCCAAGGGTCGGGCACGCAACTGACCTTTGCTCGCAAAGGGCACACGCACTTTACCCCATCCAATCTGTGTGTCAGATGATGGTTCAGAAAGGAATGTGCGTGCAAGGTGTAGGCACAAAGGTTCCAAGATGAAGTCACAAGAGGGCCATCTGCCAGCGAGTGTCCCAGAACCTACAGGAGCTGTGTGGTTGGTCCTGAGCCCACACAAGCCTC
The DNA here is from genome assembly GCF_010015895.1 of Lontra canadensis. Taxonomy (NCBI): domain Eukaryota; kingdom Metazoa; phylum Chordata; class Mammalia; order Carnivora; family Mustelidae; genus Lontra; species Lontra canadensis. The sequence goes on from NW_022631038.1 coordinate 2,588,397, forward strand.
AAGCCTGGCTCCTGCCCCTGGTTTCCCTTGTCCAGGTCCCAGCCAGCTGCAGGTGGCTCTGCCAGTGTGTCCCTGGGCCGACCTCAGAGCCACGGTGGCGCACTCACCTAGAGGGGTCACGCTCTCCATTCTGCCTCTTTGCTTTCCCAACACAAACCTTCTGGAAAATGAGCACGATGGCATGGGGTTTGAAATCTTACTGTCTCCGAGTTTTATTCCCAGTAATGACGACAGTCCAATGCTGAGCAGTCATGTTTACAGTTGGACATGGGGTTCTAGAACCAAAGCCTGGTGTGACCCTGAAAACCCAGAGGTGAGGCCGATGGTCACGACCCTCTGGGGAGCACCCCCTCTGGTAAGGTCAAGGGTGGGACCAGCAGCAACATGAAGGTGCCCACGCCATTTGTCTGGTGGTCACAGCCAGTGTTTTGTGGGTACGGGGCCTGGGGAGCTGCGGGGGTCCGAGGGGCGGGAGAGTCTGTAATTGTGGGACCCGACGGGCAGGTACTGGGTGACGTGACCAATACCCATTCACTCGGAACATAACAGTCCTGCTGAAGCCCCACGGGCTCGGTAGGACACGAAGAGCCTGCAGATCGGCCCACTTGGCTCGTGTGCAGATCAGTTTTAAAAGTCCAACATCGGAAGGTATCTGGTGCGCAAAACTGGGGGGGGACAAACAGCTGGGTCCGCTCCCGGGGTCTCACCTCCCGGCAGAACACGCAGACAGACACCGGCCACCTGCTGCATTTGGGGGACACGCGTGCATGATTCCACTCACTGGAGGTCCCGGAGTGGCCGGATTCACAGAGACAGAACGTGGGGCTGGCAGAGGGCCATGGGGAGTTCGTGCTAATGGGGACAGAGTTTCGGGTTTATAAGGTGAAACGCTGTGGAGACCAGTCAGGGGACGGGTGCAGGACAACGCAAATGTGCTTACTGTCCCTGAGCAAGACACTGAGAAGCCATTTTGTGGTGGCTTTTATGTTATGTGTTTTATCGTGATAAGAAAACAAGCTCCAGAACCACTCTCCATGGCGCTGGGCCATGCACGGTCCCTTTAAGGGCTCGAAGGGTAGCCTGCTCACTGATTTGTTACAACAGGTGGCATGCGGGACTCCCACCCTCTAGAGGGGAGGAGAGGATGAGGGCTGAGACCCAGGGTCTGAAAAGAGAGAGCTGATCCCGAGACAGCAATACAAACCAGTCTGAGGCCGTGCACTAAGACCTAGGCTTCACCACATCACCAGCCCCGGTGGCGTTCTTGGGTGGCATTGGTTTGTGTCCCGTACTAGAGCCTCCCGACCCGGGTCGGGGGAAAATTCGATGCTATCTACGCAGCACCCTTGTTTCCCTTCACTACTAGGTTCCAGAAATGGATGCCCATTGGGAACCACTGACTCACAGGGCACGGCCGGATTTCAGGCAAACGCAGTGAGAGATTTGGAGGTGGGTCCCCCAATGGCAGAAAAGGACCATCAGCTCCAAGGGGCACTGAGCGGGCTGGGTGCCGCAGGCAGCAGGGAGAAACCCAGGAAGGCGGGTCCTGGGGTTCCAAGCACGCAGGACCACAGGAGTGGAAGCCAGAGCTGCCCCTAATGGCCCAAGGCGGGGGACAGCTCTGGGAAGCAGGTGGACGGCGCCGGGCACACGCATTCCGCAGGGCCCCGACCCTGAAGCAGAAAGCAGTGTGTTAGAGGTCTGGGAGCAGTCAAATTCAATATTACCAAGTTCGTGCACTAAATCTGGGGCCTTTTGCTGATAAAGCCCTTAGGCCGTCACTTCCAACTGACTCTCTCTTACAGACAGTTCGTACAAGCCCGGCTCCGGGAGTCTGCCGCTCACGGTGTAGCAGAAACGGGAGACTCGGAGGACTGCAGGAGCCGCCCCAGGCAGGCGGAGACCGCGCCGAAGGCCGGCGCAAAGCAGGGACAGGAGGCACCACGGGAATAAAGTAACTCGACCGCTCTGCGACCAAGCCCTTCGCCGAGGGCAAACCGCGTCGCGCTCCTGTTCGCCGGGCAGCAAGAGAAAATCCAAAATGCTACCCGCGGTGTCAGGCCCTATCAGGGATGAGATTTCCTTCTTGCCGGAACTCCTGCGACGGAGGTCGAGGACATTTGCTCCTCTGGAAGGTGGTCCCGCTTCTCTGGGCCTATTCCTGGAACACAGGCTGAGGGGCTGACGAGCGCTGACGTCCCTCCGGGTCTGTCGCCCCCGGGGTCGGGGACTGGAAATCACTGTTTCCCCTCATAGGAGTTTCCCAGGGGCCACTGTGGCAAGTGCCACCAACGGTGGAGCTGAAAAGCCAAGGGGGTTTAGCCCCCCCAGCTCTGGAGCTAGAAGACCAAAATCAAGGTGTGTGCGGGGCCTTTTTCCCTCTGAAGCCTCGGCATGGGAGGCCCCTGCTCCGGCCTCAGCCCCTGGCGGCCCCTGGCACACCTGCAGCTTTCCTGGGCTTGCAGAGGCTCCCCAGCCTCTGCCTCCCGCTTCATACCGTGTTCTCGTCTCTGCCCGGGGTTCCCTCCTCGCAAGGACACCAGACATTGGAGTCGGGGCCACCCTCCTCCAGCATGACTTCGTTGTAACTAATTACATCGGCAAAGATCCTGTTGGCTGAGGTTCTGGACGCAGTGGACTTGGGGCCCACCATGTGATCCGTGCCTCTCAGTTTTCCCTGCTTCTGCCTGCTCCCCGCTCTTCCTCTGGAGACCCACCCGCCTCCTTGGTCTCCTGCTTCTGAGGTGGGCTCAGCCGGCCAGAGCCCAGCCAGTGTGGGTGGACACGGCCCGTCCTCCTCGGGCGAAGACAAGGAAACCCAGGTGGAAGCCAGCCTGCAGATGGGTGGACGTCGTTCAGGCCGGAGCCCCCGCTGGAGTCCAGACACCCCATCAGAGCTGTCACAGTGACCCGGGCCCACAGTACCTGCAGCAGAGGTGGCCAGTCGGCCCCCTTTGCCATTTCACTGACTGCACTCGGGTTCCTCTTACGGCCCAAAGGGCTCTGGGCACACCCCCACATGCCTGTTGAGGGCAAACTGACCCATCTGCCTTCCAAATCACGCAGACACACAAACAAAGCAGAACCTTTTCTGCTTTGGGAAGAAGTTAAAAAAGCACTCGGTTGCATGGCCAGCCCATCTGTCATCTGTCCATCGCCTAGGAGCGTGGGGCCCTGGGCCTTTGGGACAACTGAGGATTCCCACCTCTGTGCAAAAGGCTAGCGGCAGTTCCAGTCAGGAAGGAGTTTGGCTGACAGTACAGGACGCGTGAGACCCCTTGACAAGCCCCAGTCCTGAAAATCCTGAAAGAGTCAACAAAGTGAAAATAACCCAAATAAGGTCTGAGCTAGAGAGAGGAGGTCCCTAAATCAGGCAGACCCTCCAATTGCCTACAGCAGTTCCAGGGACACAAATGTGCGGACATAATGTGATAATGGGCATGGGGGGCCTCACAGTAAATCACTAGAAATCATTAGAGGCAATGTGCCTCTAGAATATAAGCGTCTGTTTATTTTTATGAAAAAAAAATCATAAAATTGTAAAAGGTAGAGACTTCAATGATATGAAAAATGCATTCTTAGAAAATTTCTTGACAATGTCACACAAATTAAAAATCACTTAATAGCACCTCTATAAATGTATGCATTTGTTGGAAAGCAGAGCGGAATCCTTTTGTACTGGTTCAAATAAAGGAGAACATATGTTCCCTGAGATCTTTACTCAATGCTTAAATATCTATTTATTTTTCTTGCCATTTCTCCAATAAAGAAATAAGCATTATATGAAGACTGGAAGGTTGCTTATTACTAACATACAAGTTTGCATGACTGGCTAGATGAAGTTTTTCTCGGTAATTATAATTCTTTATTCCTAGGTGTATATCCAAGAGAAATGAAAACATATGTTCCTGCAAGGACTTGTACACAAATGCTCACAGTAGCATTAGTCAAAATAGCCAAAAAGCAGAAACAGCCCAAATGTCTGTCAATGGATGAACGGATAAGCCAACGATGTTGTATCTGCCCGATGGACTACTACACAGCGGTAAAAAGGAATGAGGCATGATGCCCGCAGCACCAAGTATGAGCCTTGCAAACCTGTGCCCAGTGACCACATGTCATAGGATTACATCTACATGAAAGGTCCAGAATGGGCAAGTCCATAGAGAGAGAAAGTAGGTGAGTGGGGGCTGGGTTGGGTGAGGCAATGGAGTCTGGTGTGAATGGGAACACTTTCTTTTAGAAGGGACAAGAATGTCTTGAAATTAAGAGTGGTGATGTTTGCACAATCCTGTAAATATATTTAAAAACCACTGAATTGTATACTTTCAGTGGGAGAATTCAATGGAATGTGAATTATACATCAATGAAGCTGTTAAACACACACAATTCCTATCCACGAAGAACTTAGAATCACCGCATTCAAGATATTTCCATGTTATTTGTCTAATAATTATCAAAATAATTGGGTCTGGGACTCTGGCAATCTATTGTTAGAATGAGAAAGTATTTCTAGTTTCCAAAATAATCTTGCTTGAAGTCATCCTGAAGTATGAACAATCATTCTGATGTGTAAACATCCATCCTGAGGTGTGAACAGTCATCCTGAGGTGTGAACAGTCTTTCTGAGGTATGGACAGTCATCCTGAGGTATGGACAGTCATCCTGAGGTGTGGACAGTCATCCTGAGGTGTGGTCAGTCATTCTGAGGTGTGAACAGTCATCCTGGGGTGTGGACAGTCATTCGGAGGTGTGAACAGTCTTCTTCAAGTGTGAATAGTCATTCTGAGGAGTGAACAGTCTTCCTGAATTATGTCCCTTAAATGACAGCTTCCTTTATTTCTTCCACTTTTCTCTGCTGACTTCTTATCCACACCCACAGTTGTGAAATTATGCTACTACACTGAGAACCCTTTTTAAATTATCCTAAATTAGGAAACTTTCTTTGTGGCACCGTGGGACAGTGATATTGACATTGTTAAGTGGATACAAATGGGTAGGTGGGTACTATAATTATGAACATTTTAGATGTCAGGTAGCAGAGATCCCTTGTTTTCAAACTTCATGAATGTGAAATATGTGTAACTTTTAGCAATTTGGACACTGATTATAAAAACTGAGGAAGTGGGGAGGAGTCAAGATGGCGGAGAAGTAGCAGCTGAGACTACTTCAGGTGGCGGGAGATCAGCTCGATAGCTTATCTAAAGATTGCAAACACCTACAAATCCAACGGGAGACCGAAGAGAAGAAGAACAGCAATTCTAGAAACAGAAAATCAACCACTTTCTGAAAGGTAGGACTGGCGGAGAAGTGAATCCAAAGGGACGGGAAGATAGACCCCGGGGGGAGGGGCCGGCTCCCGGCAAGCGGCGGAGCAACAGAGCACAAAATCGGGACTTTTAAAAGTCTGTTCCGCTGAGGGACATCGCTCCAGAGGCTTAACTGGGGTGAAGCCCACGCGGGGCCAGTGTGGCCTCAGGTCCCGCAGGGCCACAGAAGTATCGGGGTGTCTGAGTGTCGCAGAGCTCGCAGGTATTAGAACGGGGAAGCCGGCTACAGAGACGGAGCCGAGGAGTGACTCTCAGCTCGGGCTTACCTTGAACCGGTCGCAGGCTCGGTCAGCTCGGAGCGCGGCCGGAGGCCAGGGTGACGGGAGTAATTGGGCGCTGTTCTCTGAGGGCGCACTGAGGAGTGGGGCCCCGAGCTCTCGGCTCCTCCGGGCCGGAGACTGGGCGGCGCCATCTTCATTCCCGTCCTCCGGACTCTACGGAAAGCGCTCAGGGAACAAAAGCTCTCGAAAGCGAACCCGAGCGGATTACTCAGCCGGGGCCCTGGTAAGGGCGGTGCGACTCCGCCTGGGGCAAAGACGCTTGAGAATCCCTACAACAGGCCCCTCCCCCAGAAGATCAACAAGAAACCCAGCCAGGACCAAGTTCACCCACCAAGGAGTGCAGGTTCAATACCAAGGAGAGCGGCGGAATTCCAGAGGAGGAGAAAGCAAAGCACGGAACTCATGGCTTTCTCCCCATGATTCTTTAGCCTTGCAGTTAATTTATTTTTTTTCTTTTTCAATTTTTTTTCTCTTCTTCTGCTAAATTTTTTTAGCTTTTACCCTTTTGTTTTTTAACGTTTTTTAACTAGTTTATCTAATATATATTTTTTTTCCTTTTTATATTTTTTTCATTATTGGTTTTCTTTTTTTATTTGTTTCTTTTTTCTTTTTTCTTTTTTTTTTTCTTTCTGAACCTCT
>NW_022631038.1:2594746-2596457 GCF_010015895.1 Lontra canadensis
ATCTCTTCTGATTGGGCTAAAGCATATTTTCCTGGGGTTGCTGCCACCCTTTTAGTATTTTACTTACTCCTTCATATACTCTTATCTGGACAAAATGACAAGGCGGAAAAATTCACCACAAAAAAAAGAACAAGAGGCAGTACCAAAGGCTAGGGACCTAATCAATACAGACATTGGTAATATGTCAGATCTAGAGTTCAGAATGACGATTCTCAAGGTTCTAGCTGGGCTCGAAAAAGGCATGGAAGATATTAGAGAAACCCTCTCGGGAGATATAAAAGCCCTTTCTGGAGAAATAAAAGAACTAAAATCTAATCAAGTTGAAATCAAAAAAGCTATTAATGAGGTGCAATCAAAAATGGAGGCTCTCACTGCTAGGATAAATGAGGCAGAAGAAAGAATTAGCGATATAGAAGACCAAATGACAGAGAATAAGGAAGCTGAGCAAAAGAGGGACAAACAACTACTGGACCACGAGGGCAGAATTCGAGACATAAGTGACACCATAAGACGAAACAACATTAGAATAATTGGGATTCCAGAAGAAGAAGAAAGAGAGAGGGGAGCAGAAGGTATATTGGAGAGAATTATTGGAGAGAATTTCCCCAATATGGCAAAGGGAACAAGCATCAAAATCCAGGAGGTTCAGAGAACCCCACTCAAAATCAATAAGTATAGGTCCACACCCCGTCACCTAATAGTCAAATTTACAAGTCTTAGTGACAAAGAGAAAATCCTGAAAGCAGCCCGGGAGAAGAAGTCTGTAACATACAATGGTAAAAATATTAGATTGGCAGCAGACTTATCCACAGAGACCTGGCAGGCCAGAAAGAGCTGGCATGATATATTCAGAGTACTAAACGAGAAAAACATGCAGCCAAGAATACTATATCCAGCTAGGCTATCATTGAAAATAGAAGGAGAGATTAAAAGCTTCCAGGACAAACAAAAACGGAAAGAATTTGCAAACACCAAGCCAGCTCTACAGGAAATATTGAAAGGGGTCCTCTAAGCAAAGAGAGAGCCTAAAAGTAGTAGATCAGAAAGGAACAGAAACAATATACAATAACAGTCACCTTACAGGCAATACAATGGCACTAAATTCATATCTCTCAATAGTTACCCTGAATGTTAATGGGCTAAATGCCCCAATCAAACGACACAGGGTATCAGAATGGATAAAAAAACAAAACCCATCTATATGTTGCCTACAAGAAACTCATTTTAAACCCGAAGATAACTTCAGATTTAAAGTGAGGGGGTGGAAAAGAATTTACCATGCTAATGGACATCAGAAGAAAGCAGGAGTGGTAATCCTTATATCAGATCAATTAGATTTTAAACCAAAGACTATAATAAGAGATGAAGAAGGACACTATACCATACTCAAAGGATCTGTCCAACAAGAAGATCTAACAATTGTAAATATCTATGCCCCTAACGTGGGAGCAGCCAACTATATAAACCAATTAATAACAAAATCAAAGAAACACATCAACAATAATACAATAATAGTATGGGACTTTAACACTCCCCTCACTGAAATGGACAGATCATCCAAGCAAAAGATCAACAAGGAAATAAAGGCCTTAAATGACACACTGGACCAGATGGACATCACAGATATATTCAGAACATTTCATCCCAAAGCAACAGAATACACATTCTTCTCTAGTGCACATGGAACATTCTCCAGAATAGATCACATCCT
>NW_022631038.1:2601457-2783657 GCF_010015895.1 Lontra canadensis
GTGCATGTTCCATTCAAAGAAATGTCTCCAGTGGGAAGAGCTGGTCTGGGGTGGGGTGGAGAGGCAGGGATACCTGTTACTCGGGGACACCGGGCCTGAGGTGGTGTGTGCTGGTAGCTGTATCTTACTTAAGAATTACCAGAACTGAGCTGCCAGAGAGCAGATGTGGGTCAGAGCCATTGCGAGCCCCATGCCAAGGTTGCCTTTGTGCACCCAGTCCTTGTATCGGGCACCCTTCTAGGCCTTGGAGAGGCTGATGTGGGCCTTCAGGCCAGGACCCGGCTTCTTCCCCAGCTCAGTGGCCACAGCAGGGATGGGGTCCGGGTGGGCTTGCTCAGCCTTGTTCTATTTCCACCTCCTGAGGACGCGCTCTTCCTCCCTACAGTGTCTGCACCCTCCAGCGGTCATGGGTCTTACCAACAAAGTCCTCGGCTGGCTGCGGGGAAGAACTGGGGGCCCCAGACTCAGCCAGGTGGTGGATGATGGGGCTCATTTGGAAGGCGAGGGCTTTGAGAGTGCCCCCGCCTTTCCCAGAAGACAGCCCTTAGGGGAAACACCATTGTAAGTCTGCCACCCAATTATATTTCAAACAACGAAACGTTTTCTCTGCTGTTCTTAGGCTCTGAGTACGCCCTCAGACCCTTGGCAAATTCAATTTGCCTTGTGTGTCTTGTTTATCTAACGAAGGAGGGAGGGCCCAGAGCTCTTTACTTTGGGAGGGTCAAGTGATGGCATGGGGCTCTCCCCTGGGGGCTAGTCCTTGCTCCAACCTCACCATCGCTATGCGGATGGAGCCCCGTGGACAGGACCGACAGCCATTTGAGCCCCCAGCAAACGACGTCCATGTCCTCCCCCAGTGCCCGTGTGTGGCTGATCGGAGATGGGGTCCCTACAGATGCAATCAAGGTGAGATGAGGTCATGTCAGGTGGCCTCGAGAGAAAGGAGAAAATTGCACACACACACATGCACGCATACACACGCGCACGTGTGCACACGCATGTGCACACGCGCGCGCACACACAAATGCACACGCACACACAGGGAGACAGGGAGAGACCGGAGCAACACCTCTACAGCAAGGGAGCACTGAAGGCGACCGACTGTTCCCAGAAGCTGGAAGAGGCCAGAACAGATCCTTGCGGAGCCAACCCTGCTGACGCCTTCGTCTCAGCCTCCTGTCCTCACGATCAGCGAGGGGCCAGGTTTCTGCCGTAAGCCCCCAGTTTCTGGCGCTTTATCATGGCAGTCCTGGGAGACGGAGGCAGACGGCTTTGACAGGTGTCTCCCCGTCTCATGGTAAGAACACCACACAGGCATCTGTGAAAAGATTGCATGATAAAAGACAAAACAGCAAAAAATTCTCTTGTGTTTGTAGGATCATGAATGTTTTTTAACTTTTTAGTTAAGGAAGTAAATGTTCCTGTGTCGTGATGAATAATATTGGAAAAGAGAAGTGGGGAGTGTCCACAGCAAGGAAATGAGCCGGCACCCTGGACGGCCCACGGGACGGGACACCCGGAGAGCTGGGCCCGCAGGCCTGGGCTCTCCCGCGTGGGGCCTGGGGTGAGTCTGGTTCTCCCAGCTTCGGATTCCTTGTCCCTGTGACTCTTTCCGGCTCCTCACCCACCTCCCGGCCTTGCCACCACGAGGAAATGGCTTTTGCAGACGGGAAGGACAACCCAAAGACCACGAGTCACTTACGGCGTTGACACGGAGGGGAGCCCCAGAACACCATAGCTTAAAACAGTAAAAACAAACAAAAGTGCCCTTTAGAATTCATTTCCCCCGAGCCAGCAAATAAGTGTGTCTTCACCGTTTCCGTGGCTTCTCAAAGGGCTCGGCTGAGTTTCAAGCCTGCAAGCTCTCCAGGCCTGGGTCTGTGGCACCGTTCAGTTATAAATGTCGAGAGAGACGGAGACCCCAGGGGGGGGGGGGGGGGCTCGGTTCTGGACTGTCCTGCCTGGAGGAGACGTAGCTCAGTTTTAGCCACTGTCTGGACGAGGGTTTTTCTCTCACCTCGGATGACTTGGCTTTTTTTCTAAAATTTAAGTAGAAGATGTTTTCAAAGTTAATAAGAAGACTTTGCATTTCTGTGGAGAGTTTAGCAATGCAGACAAGCCGTTCAGAGCTCCCTGGAAGCTCGTGGAGATGTCCCTGCCCCTTCCCCAGGGGACAGGAGTGGGAAGGAAACCGTGGAAACCCCATTTCGGTTCCAGAATCCAAGGAATGGGGAGAGGCCACGGCATTGGAGGGAACTTTGGCAGAATCAGTGGGAAACTTTCCTTTGAACACAGCATTTCTGGAGAGGGTGGTCCCCGCCCTGTCCCCACCCAACCCTGCTTTTAGCATTAACCTTTCATAATTGGAAACTTTGATCGTGAACAAAATTTATGAGGACATTCAAAGGCTAGAGGAGTTGAAAAACCAGACAAAGCCATGAGCGGTCAGATAAGAACGGCTCGTCATGTTCTCTGGGTTTTCACTGAGGTTTAGCCGGGAAGGCAGCTGGAAAACAGCTTAAGAAGGCTTGTTTTGTCTGATCAAGAGGCTGAAGGATCTTTCTAGAACGTGCAGAGTTGGAGGAGGGTAGAAGCTGTCTCTCATTCTGTGGTGCATCCCCGGCTGGCTGCAAGGGAAGTGGCAGGGGCCTGGGGTTCCCTGCTGGCCCTTCCAGTGGATCCCTGGGGAGCAGTGGGGGAGTCCTCACCATGGAGCACTGTGGGCTCCCAGGACAGCGTGTCCCTGCAGGCTTCTACCAGGGACGTGGGGCCACATGTGTGTGTCACGGCAGCCTGTGACCAGCACTGCTGGCCCAGCGAGCCGTCTCCTCCTGCTTCGGAGCTTCTCCTCCTCCAGAGACGTCCTGGGGTGTCCGGGACATTCACTCCGCGGGTAACAGGAAAGGCGATGGGTGGGCAAGGGAACCAGGAAGCCCGAGATCCGAGTCCAGGAATACTAGACTGATGGGGGACTCCAGGGAAGACCCCCCAGGGCTGAAGGCAGATGTCCCCCCCCCACAACGCTCCCAGAGATGGCCGTGTATGGGCTGTGGTGTCCACCTCCTCACCTCAGCACGTGGCTGCCGCGTGCACTCTGGGCCTCAGAGACACTGACCTGTTGTCTGCTCTTAGCATAAAAGCAAGTGTTGCCACGAAGCCTACTTGAGGATGAAGACATGGGCCCAAACCAGACAGGCAGCCACCCAGAAGCAAGGAAAGGACTGGCAAAACCACCCTGCTCTGCGGCTTGCTGTGTGGACGTGAAGCGGGGTGACATCGATGTGAGTAAAAGTGAGAAAACCCCTCGCCTGCCTAGGCATGAGCTCACCCCCAGCCCGCACGCGTACACGCCACCACCACGTGGACGGTCCTGGGAGGGCCCCCGACCCAGTCCCTCACAGCCGCCCGTGCCTACAGCAAGCCCCATCACTGCCCGAGCGGACGCCCAGGGTTTGCCCTCGTGGACACTGCGCCTTGGTATGAACACAAGGGTGGAAAGGAAGTGACTTGAAACCCCAAGTGAGCATCCGAGTATACTTAGCGGGCTCTCTGCTTGGAGTGAGAGGAAAACGTGAAGGGACGCTTCTGCTTGGGGACAAATGAAGGAGCCTGTCATGAAGCAGGACGCGGGCAACCCCACAACCTCGGTCAGCCTGGCAAACCTGCTCAGCAGCGTCTACTCTCCAGAACCCTGGGAGGATTGCTTTCAGCATACAGTTGTTGCTGTGCAATGCGTGATGCAGAAGCAATTTAAAGTGTAAAAAAAGTGGTATTTGATTAGTATATCTTTAAAGATTACATTTTAGCCTTCATTTTTAACACAAATGATCATTTTTATAATGTCTATTATATGTATCTCACTGAAACCGTGATATCCCGTTTAATTTGTAAAACGATTATTTGATAAAATCATGTTTTGTTGACAAACACGTTTTTTAATGAGATGCTGTATCCTGCTTGGTTTTGGCTCATCACACACTAAAATACAGATGTGCAATTAGCATTGCGTCACACTAGCAGAAACAGACAAAAAGCACAGTAATGGCCCGTCTGGAATTCTTACATGTTGCTCCTTAAAAATGTACTGATTCGTTTTTGTGATATTTATATTTTTATGTGGTTACCAGGTGCCACGTTTAGTTAAAATGTTTTCAGAAGTCATAGAAAATCATTCCGTCTTAAATGGAAAGTATTTATATCATGATTTCATTCTTTGATACGAACAGGGACATGTTGTCACTACGTAGCTATATGAACCCTTCACGGGTTGGTGGTGGTTCTTGGCTTATGGTCTTAGTGCCACTGTTTGGGGTTCACTCTGCTTCTTGAGTTTGTAGATTTATATCTTTTGCTAAATTTGGGAAGTTTTCTTCTGTATTTCTTTGAATAATTTTTCAGCTTCCCTTCCACTCTCCCTCTGGGACCTTGATGACAGGATGGTGATGTCTTCACTCTGGCCCCCAGTCCCTGAGGTTCTGGTCTGACTTTTCTTACCGGTTGGCTTTTTCTCTGTAGCTCAGATGGGGTAACATCATTGCCCCACCTTCAAGTTCACTGGTTCTTTCTCTGTTCTCTCCATTCTGAAGTTGAGGCCCCCACCAGTTCTTTCATCTCAAATTTTCATTTGATTTCAGTTCCAAAATTCGGATGTGGCTCTTTGTATCTCTCGTTCTCTGCTGACAGTTTCTTTCTTCTCATTTGTCTCAAGTGTGTTTGTGGTTATTCACTGAAACGGAGTTCTTGTCATTATTTTTTTTAATGGCTGCTTTAAAGTCCTTGCGAGATAATTCTGCCATCTCTGGCGTCTTGGTGTTGGCCTCTGTTGGGCGTGTTTTCTCATTCAAGTGGAGATTTTCCTGGTTCTTGGTATGATGAGTGATTTTTTTTTTATTATTATAACCTGGATATTTCAACTCTCATGGCATGGGACTCTGGGTCCCCTTTGCGATTTGTGCTCTAGTCGCCTGTCTTGATACCACACTTAGACTTATATTCTCTCTATTGGCCATTTACTGTTCCACAAACTGAGTTAGCAGAAAGAGCCTGGTCACTGTCAGGCGCAGGTGAAGGACCAGCTTCCTCAAGGAGGGTTGCGAGGGTGGGCCCCATCTCCGGCTGGGCCTCGTCTGACTGCCTTGCTGTGGTGATGTCATCAGGCCTTTTTCCTACTAGATGGTGGTGAACTTTCTGGTCCCAGCCTTGCTGGTGGCGGTGGGAGGGAGGCCACGGATTTCTCCATAGAGTTTGGATGGCCTAGAGCAGTTACTGTGTCAAAGTCCTCTGTCCCGCTAGGCTGCCCCTTGGGTCAGAGAGAGTGGGCTTTTCTTGGGACTTTTCATTGTGCCCATTGGCATTCCTGGGTTGCCGGCTTCTCCAGGATCCAGTTCAAGATACGTGAACTCGTCTAGCTGGGCCTTTCTCTCTGTGCCTTTTAGACTCTTTTTGTCCTTGTCTCACATATAATGTCTGGAGATTTTGCTGTACTTACGGGGAATAATGAAGAGACCTGTGTCGAGTCCTATATTAGAAATCTCCTGTACTGTCTTACATCATTTTCTTGGACTTTGTCAAAAATATTTCCTTCTCTGTATTCCCATTTTTCAGAGCTTAGCAAATCCCATTCGCGAGGCTCTGCAGTAGGGCACGGCGGATGAGTGCGGGTGTTGGGATGAGAGGGCTTCACGTTTCACTCTGGCTCCATGACCTACATGCTGAGCCATCTGGGCGGCCTGCTGACCTGATCTAGCCGTTTCCTCTGTGAAGTGATTTCAACACTCCTTGTCCTATGTGGTGAGAAGTACTTCAACCACGCCCAGTGCCTGGAACGTGAGGTGCTTGGGAATTGGTAGCTGGCATTACCAGCACTTTCCCTTATGTTGTCAAATTTCAGTTTAATAGCACGTCTGAAAAAAATCACATGTATTCTATTCAAAGGACGATCCCTGCTGAATTGACATCCATGGCACGCATGTCACACACAGCCCGGCTGTGCCCACAGGCCCACTCACCCCGCTGCCTCCCTGTCCCGGGCATAGCAGCGGGCCGTGGGCTGCACCGCCATGGCAGAGAATTAACAGTGGGCCCGGGCAGGCCTCTGTCTCGTAGCTCTTGCTGCTCTGCACGTTCCAGAAGCTTCCCACGGGGACTGGAGCCTCGTGCAGGCACATCATTGATCAAAGTGAGGGCAGTCTTTGTTTCACACCCAGTCTCAAAATGCAAGGAACACAGAGGAGCAAAACCTTTACCAGGTGTGGTCCCCTGCCGCAGGCCCCAGAATACGGCCCGCTCCCCTTCCCAGCCCGAGGACACCCGCAGGGCATCCCCTGAAATAATGTTGGAAGCACTGTTGTGTCCTTGAGGCCTAGTGGGGTGGCTCATCGACCCTGCCGGCTTCACACCCTCAGAGCATGTCCCCGCGTGCGGGATCACGGGCAACAGTCGGGGAGACACACGCGGGAGGAGACGGTGAGGTGCTTGTGGCCCCTTGCGATGCTGGCTGATGCCTCAGGTGGCCCAGAGTGTATTGCCCAGCGTCCTTTCCAAGGCAATACACTTTCCTCCGTGCATCTCACCGGCTAATTGTTCACAGAAGTTTTCTTCTGCAAAAGTAACAAACATGGGCACTGGCGAAGCATCTGCCTTTGGCTCAGGGCACGAACTCGGGGTCCTGGGACGGAGCCCGCATCAGGCTCTGCATAGGGAATCAGCTTCTCCCTTTCCCGCTGCCCCTCCCCCTGCTTGTGCTGCGTATTTCTCTCTCTCCAATTAATGAATAAAATCTTTAAATAATAATAATAAACTCAAACATTAAAAAAATTACTCTGTTCTTTAGCTTTCCTCTTTAGGGGATAGGATTTTCCTTTATTTTTGCCTTCTTTCAATGTATTTGAAAATGTTAATATGTCTTATTTTTCTGTGCCGTGGCCTCTTCTTAAGCTCGTCGCTGTGTAACTGAGACCCTGTCTTTAGGATCTCGTTTGATCACGACTTAATGAGGAAGTGATTTTCATATTTCGTGGGGGCTGCTGTTCCTCTAACACAGGGCGTCTAAATTCTGGTCTCCTGCGAGGACCTCCCACTTTCCGCTGTTTCTTTGGCGTTGACCGGTGACCACATGTCTGGTAACGTCCTGCCGACTCTTAGTTCCTGAGCTCTCTCCTGTTGTCGTCTCGCGAGCCTCGTTCTCTCCCTGTGCCCGGGACCGGGAAGGGTCCCCCACACCAGGTCCTGACGGGCTGGGAGCAGGTGAGGGAGAGGTTCCCGTGGCGAAAGGCCTTTGCCGGTGTCTCCTGCCCGGAGCCCACGCCCCCAGGCCGGCCTCCGCTTGCCAGGTCCAGAGCACATCCCGTTCCTTTTCTCCATTGCATAAGTCTCAGTGTCCCGCAAGACCGGGAAGCAAGACCCTCACCTGCTGCTCAGCACGCCGGAGGGGACCCTCCTGGGGCTCCTTCAGATGAGCTGGCTCTCTGCCCGTCAGTGTGACCGGCGGGACCGTCTACGGAGACGTTCCTCCAGCACGTCCCCATCTGCCCCCTGCCTTGCACGCACTCATCCAAGATTCTCACCGCTACGGCCTTCTCTCCCTTTCTCTTTATGGTTATGAAAACAACTTGAAATTCTTCTGCCGAGACTGTGTCAGAGAAAGATACACGCATCTCGTTAACACCCCAAGTTCAGCAGAACATAGGCTTGGTTTTCAAAAGTCCTTTTCCTTCACTTTTCATTTCACTTTCGACTGCCCTGCGTCTGTCAGGTCTGGGTGTGCGAGGACGGATTCCTCTTACCCGTCTCCCCGGGAGTGACTCATCTTTACATCTGCCCCGATTCCTTCCTGCTGAGGATCAGATTAGTTACCGCTGCCGTCTCATTGGATCCCCCAATGCTCTAAAGAGGAAAGTGTCTGCTGGAGTCCAGAGAGCTGTTTGGTGGTCTGTGGCCAGCTGAATTGTTTTTCCAGAACATAAGGGAGTCAAACGCCCCCACGGCAGCCAGATCTCACTGGAAGGTTCGGCGGGTTGACCGAAAAAGGTGTCCTCGACCTCATCTTCATGTGGGGCCTGTAAACACACGGCACCGAGACGCCGCCCTCGGCCGTGATCCCTTCTGCCACAGCACTGACTAGTCAATGGCCTCGGGGTTCCTGAGAGCTTTTCCTCGGTGGATGGCGGTGTCTCTGCTCGCGGAGGCAGAGCCGTCCTCCCGTGACAGCGCCCTGCGAGCACCCAGGGCACACAGAGCTGAGCTTCTCATTAGCTGGAGGACATTTTTATGATCATGGAATTGTTCAGGTCTGGTCTCCGCAGAAACCGACCGCAGGGAGGGGAAGAGGGAGCGGAGAAATGACAGCTTGGCTGTAATTAATGATGTTTCTGTGCAGGTTTTTAAATATTTATTTTTTTCAAGGAACAAGGAGGACCCCAGGCTGCCCAGAGCCCACTGCTCCGGGTCCTCTGGCACCAGGGCCCCTGCCGCTGTCCTTGCCCTCAGGGGTTAATCCGAAACCCTGAAGTTGGAGTTCCGGAAAGACTTTGGACTCTCAGAAGCCCCGGCTGAGATTACCATCACTCCCCGAGTTGGCGCCTCCGGACTCTCTGGCGAAGGCCTTTCCCTGGCCGAGCTCCTCCCTCCCAGCCAGGAGGGACCGGCCTCCCGCTTTGTGTGCCCACAGGGGCTGCGGAGAAGCCAGCGCGCGGGGCCCGGGTAGCTGCTGGGCGGGAAGGGAGCCACCAGCCTGACGCCGATGGGAGCGGCCCCTCAGCTTGGGTGGGAAAGGGCTGTACACGCCAAAGGAAGGCTGCAGAAGAGTGGACTTCGGGGCTCGCCGGCGGCTCGGTCGGCGAAGCAGCAGGCTCCTGGTTCCGGCTCGGGTCTCCATCCCGGGGCTGAGACTGAGCCCCGCACGGGGCTTGGGGCTGAGCGAGGAGTCTGCTTGAGATTCCCCCTCCCTCGGCCCCTCCCCCACTCCCCAAAACTGCGGTCCTAGGACTGATTCAATCACCAGCACGTGTCCCGTGCAGGAAGCTTTCAGAAGCAGCCCACGTCACATTTTCAGTCAACAGTTCACTATCATGGTCCGTGTATAATCTCTTGCTTCTGAAAATGTGTTCTTGTAAGCAGACGAGGGAGACAACATTGACTTTTCCCAGAGGAATGTGAAAGGATCGACTGCGTTTAGGAGACAGAGAGCGTCCTGCCTTTCTTGGCGCTGTGGAGACTGCTGGTATAATCAGGGATCTCTGCCCGCACATCTGGGTATAGATTATTAATTCAATAAAAGCAATGCTTTGTCAATATCCAACTTCTGTGGTTTTTGAAACATAGGTGTGTTTCTGTCCTATTGGTAAACGAGTAGTGAATGTTACACTTATTCCTACTTTCACTCCGGGTGGTCCCACTCCCTGCACACCGGGCGTTTTCCCAGCACCCGGGATGGACCCAGAGCACAAGGCAGACCTACAGCAGGATGTGTCCTTCAAACCCTCGCCCCTCATCTCCCGACTGTGATGGGAGCCGTGTGGGGCAGGCCGTCTGTCCCAGAGTTTAGTGTGGGATGGAGACGGAGCCCCTCCCCACTTGAGCTGTTGTGCGGATTGAGTAAGGAATACGTGGGAAATCACTTAGAGCAGTGACGGCCGTTGTTCTTACTGATTTGCCCAGATGGTTGGGTCTTTCCTATTAGAGAAGACTAAGCAGCTAAAACTCCTCTCTGCTTCTAAATGTAAAGAAAATATCCCATTATTTGGAACAGGGCTTCATTATCTGATGTGAGTGACAGCATTTATCCCCAGAGTTTACTCAGGTATCATGGGCAAGGGGTTTCAAAAAGCTGATTTACACACAGGAGGTGACTGTCTTCTCAGAGAAAGTCCTCACAGCTCCTGATGCCACCGGCCAGGGCTGAGATTCTTTCCCTTTTGAAGAAGTCCGAGACACCAGATGAAAGACATTAAGAAGCTATAAAGTAGATTTAGTGCTGAGTAGACGCCAACATTCTCCGTTAATTGGGTGGTTTCAAATAGCAGAGATCCACATCTCCCCGCAGACAACAACGTGAGGGAAGATGAGGGAGGAAACAGGTTCTGGCAGGAATAGGACCAGGGGTACACGTCCTCCCCAGGGAAGAGCCCGCGGAAAGTCTGTTCAGCGGACTCGGAACCTCCCGCGTTCCTCTGGCTGCTTCATCCCGACAACCTGCGGTTGCCACACTCCCGAAAATGACGGGGCTGCGCAGCCTGGTTCACGGGCGCACAAGTGGACTGAGAGGAAAAGCAGAGGCTTCTTAGGAGACACTCAGGGGATGTGGCAGCTATAATAGGTAACTGCCCTCCGTTTCACAGATCAGGGCCATGAGGCACCGAGAGGTGACTTACCTGTTGCCACCCAGCAAGTTGGACCCTGGGAGTCCAGGGCATCCTCTCCATGTCCCGCTTTCCGTCCCCTCGGCACTAACGAGGCGGCTCCTCCCTTCTCTTGGCACTCCTTCCCCCTGTCTGGAAGTTCCCAAGCACTCCTACTAAATCTGCGAAAAGTGAACTTGAACTTGACAGATAAGGTCACTGCCTTCTGGGACCACTAAATCGCCAACAGACGTTGCTGAGATGAGCGGAATGTGGGAGGGATCCCATCAGGAAGAACACACTTTAAAGAAACTCCTTGCCCAGGGTCCAAGTCCTTCCGTTTACAAAATGAAGCATTGGGACATAGAGGGTATTCTACTCATTTCTTTATTCACCCATAAAAAAGCATGTCTTGAGTATTGTTTATGAGTGAGGCCCTGGAGATACCATGTCCACTCAGGACCCCAGAGTCCTGCATACGGGAGAACCTATGGTTACTACGAGCCGTGGGTCACACCGATCGTTCATTTACTCGCGCCAAGAACACGTGTGAAGTCTCTGCTATGATTCCCCAGGCAGACCTGGGGAAATCGGGATTTGGGGGATCACATCCATGTCGATACCCTGGTTGGGATATTGTACCGTAGCTTTGCAAGATGTTACACTAGGTTAAAAAGAGAGGGAAAAGTGCCCACACCCTTCCTGTGTAATTTCCCAGAACAGCCTGGGGCTTCCACCGATCTTAACACAAGAAGTTGAATTGGGAAGGGGGCTGCCCAGGGTCGAGTCACACCCGTTCTTGCCCTGGGATGTTGTGTGGGAAGACTTAAGATTGGAGCTGCTTGTGCCTGGGGAAGGGAAGCCAAGAGAACTGTAGAAGGATGACCCAGAGCCTGGCCTCATGAGGTACATGTCTTCTTCATTTCTTATTCTGCGGGACAATAACGGTTTCTCCCTGCGTAAGGCGCTTACCCCTGAGTACTCTGCATTTGTGACCCAAACGCCCTGACTGACGCAGTCTGGCACATCCGAACTACCTCAGATAAAAGAATTACTGGAACAGGTTTACCAGACAAAATGGAGGACATGCAGTTACACTTTAATATCAGATAAACAATGAATAATATTTCATATCAGTACACCTCCAATATGGCACGGGGGAGACTTACACTCAAAATTATTTGTTGTTTATTTGAAATTCAAATTTTACTGGGTGTCCTGTATTTTTATTTGCTAACCCTGGCTCCCCACATTGGAACAGGGACAGATGTGCACGGTGACGGAGAGTCAGAATTTCCACACGCCTCATGCAATTCCCAACGGAGGAGGTGAAATTCACGATTTGTCATTTAAGGGAAATGCATTTTCCTCGTCCTAATGCCACACTTGCTGCAGGTCGGACAATGGTAGCGAAGGGGTTCTTCCTTCCCAGCTTTGGGCGGCGCTGCAGGCCGACGGGGCTCAGGTGCGGCGGCGATCCGCGAGCAGCACGGCCGGTGGGCGCTCGGAGGGACGCGCAGCACGTCAGGCTCATGATTCTTGCCCCTCACCCGCCTTCTCAGCAAAAGGTACAAATTCACTCTGAAGTTAGCGCAAACCGGGCCAAGAGAGGCCTTTTAGTTTGAAGTGAGGTTTGGTCCCTCGTCGTGTGGGGCTGGGCATTCTAGGATCTGAAGTCGGGCTGCCATCGCTTCAAGAAGTAACCAAAAGATGTTATATAATCCAAGAGTGGTTGGAAGATGTACAGGCCCCGCCGAGAACTCACCCACGGGGCAGGCGGGAAGTAGCTCCCGGAAGAGACCGGCGGGTGTCGCGGGCAGAGTGCGTGGCTGTTCCCTGCTCCGCCGTGCATGGCTCCGCGTGCCCCTCGCCACGAGGCTCTGGGCTCTGCCGTGACAAACAACTCGCACACGCAGTGCTCTTGGAGCCCGCTGAGATGTGTGCCATTCTCCACGCCTCCTGCCTGAGAAGGAAATCCAGATGCGCAGAGGTTGCGGGCGTCACCCAAGTGTACAATGAGGCCATCGTGAGGCTACGGGAAGATCTGAACCCGGGACCACCCCTGTGACCGGCAGGCTGCCCTGCTTCTCTCATCAGCTGAAGCAAATACAACCGAAATTACCACAAAAGCTCCGTATTTGTAAGACCTCGCTCGTCAACACCGCGGTCGGTTCCAAACCCCCAGCAAACCCGACCCAGACACCAGCACACCAGCCCCGCTCGTATCACAGAAATGACGGCTGTTCAAAATAGCCACCCGAGAGTCGCTGTCACTGCTCACGGAGAGCGTGGCGCGGACTGTGCTGGATCCTTGCCGCTCTCCTCTAACCCTCTCGGCAAACCCGTGAGAGTCCCGTCTTTCACAGATAAGACAACTGCAGTCGGGACAGAATAAATGATCCGTGGCTTGTGAGAAAAAGACTGATGCCCACATCTTTCGGGTCTGCTGTCTGGCCCTTGCTCCTCAGAGCACAGGACCTCCCCGACAGGGTCGCCTCTCCTCTCCGAGGACAGAGCTGGGCTAACGGACTTAAGGGCAAGAGAAAACTCCCCCGGGGATCGCAGCGACTGCTGACACTCTCTTGCCTCCCAAGCTTTTCCCTCAGTATTTCCATTTATTGGGGGATACTGCTTCAATATTTGTAATTGATAGCCCAAATATCCTTTACCTTGCTCCCTGCGAACACTTAAATCAGATTAGAACTGCCAGCTAGCACACACACAGGACGGCACCCACCTGTCCAAGGTTTGGATAGTGCTAAGGAGGTCCGCGAATTTGGAAGACGATATGGCCGTTACCCTGCCGCCAGGGCGCCCCTCCTGATGCACCGTGGGTCAGTGAGAGCACAGGGTTTTGTAACCATGGAGACAAACTGAGTTTGAGAAGCCCCAGCATCCAGATTACCTTTCAAAGACGGCAAAGAGAAAACAACAAGCTCTAAAATCACTCAGTGCGCAGGAGTTAGTCCTCAATTATCCAGACCTTAATGAAACTAAAGATTCTGGCCGACTCAGGAGAGCTGTTACCAACAGAAATGTCCATGAGTCAGCCAACTCCCCCTAAGGGAGCTGGAACAACAGGGAAGGATTCCCTCCCAACCCCTTCTAGGGCTCTTGCGTCCACTCTGTGTCTCTTTCCAGAAGGACACCCCACTGGACAGTCCGTAGGGAAGGCTCTGCCCCCTCAGCCGCTGCACCCTTGCTGTCTTCCCACCATCGGAGATGATGTCCCCTAACCTGGGAATGTCGAGCCAGTGGTGGCGTCATCAAGATGGGTAAGGCCAAGGGACTCCCCTAGAAAACATCTTTCCTGCTCACATTGCGTCATCCCAGCTGCTCCTATGGTTGTTACTGAGAGTTAGGCTTCCAGTCGTGGTCAAACCCAACAGAGACTGTGAGTCCTTTCCAGCCTCTGTGCCACAAGGAAACCAGGTTGGGGCCACATCTCCTTTGTGTCCATTTCCAAGAGTAACTTGGGAAAGGTCACACGTTCCATTGGCTATTACAGTGTCCCCAAGGCCAAGGGAGCCACAGCCCTCCTCTGTACTCCTGACTTTGGCCGTGGAGAGAGATGGACAGTGTCACCGCTACACTCAGCCTCATGGGCTGCTCTGGCTTTAGCTGTGTGTCGGTTCAGATGAGAACGTGGGGCACCAGGTCATTTCTTCAGATAATCTTCTTGGATGATGTGACGAACTGGCCTGGGGTCCAGGGTGCCCCCAGGTACACCATGTCTGCCTGGGCTGAGGAGATGCGGGAATGAGTGGGCAGGAAGCCAGAGGGTGGGAAGGAGCGTACACACCCACATTTCCTCGGGGACCCACCTCGTGTGGCTCTCCATGCCATCCTCGCGGCTGCTGGGGGCCAGACCTGACCTGGGCTCCCCCTGAGGACACGGCCTGAGCTTTGATTGCAGGAGAGTGTGGCTGAGGAAGGAGCCGGTAAGACAGCAATTATCGTTCATTTGTTGCTATGGAGTTTCTGCCGCCCATTCGGATCCATGAAGGTCTTGATAATTTTCAAGGCCCATTTATAGAACGCGCTGTTCATCACCAAGTGCTCTGAAAGGCCCCTCACCGGCTCCTGCGAGCAGACCCGCATTGGGAAGGGCGCTGCTGCTTCACAAATGAGCACAGGGCGTGCGCTGTGGGCCTGATAACTAAAATCAGGGCCGGGGACAGAAAAGACGTGGGGTGACATTATAGTTCTAACAAAGGGAACGTGGCTTCAGGCCGAACTGTGTGTGACATCAAGGTCAAAGGCTATCATGTGATATCACTGAGGCTTTGACATCTCTGGGGGTCACGGCGGGGAGGAAATCATGTTTGAAGAACAAGATGGCTGTGGAGGACGACGACTGGCAACAACTCTGGTTCTCAAATCTTCGGTTTCCAAAGAAACTATGTCAGAAAGGAACCAAGTCTCAGGCCAGTCTTTCAGGTACCGGAACCTCCATTCAGAGCCTTTTATACTCTGTGAGTAATTGTGTCTAACAACGTTCTGTAGGCATCAATAATAGTGAGACAATACAGTAGTGTGAGCAATCCTCCTCTGGGCCAGTTCTCTATCTTCTCCTCCTCTGGGTAAAGAAATCATGGTGGACTCGTGCAAAGCGATTGTCCGTCACCGTGAAAATGAATGACCTGGAGTGATGAACGGCAATGCATGTGGGTCACTTGACAAGCAAACCTGAATAAAGGGTAGAGTGCCCACAACCCCGCGCCACTTGTGGAGACTTCAACAAGTGTGCAAGACCAAGTGATGCACAGTTGAAGTAGACATAGCCAAGTGGGAAAACTGTGAAGGGCATTACTAAGGGAATGATGAACGCTCAGTTAGGGTGCGGTGACCTCCAGGAGAGGGAGGGGGACACCGGTCAACGGAGAAGGACTCAGCAGTCCCGGTCGGTTCTAATGCTTAAGCCAAGCAGCTGGGCTGTAATGTATGTAATATGATTCCTTGTATGTCGTGTGTTCTTTTAAATCTCTTCTTTTGTGTTCATGAGCTGTAGTTTTGGCCTTTAGCTTGGGTTTTCTCCTCTCCCCGCGATCCTCAATTTTTCCGCTTGCCCAGGAAGGCCGACCTAGCCCTTACTCCTGCCAAGCAAGGGTGTAAAACTTCCGGCTCCACAGAAAACAACTTGCTTGTGTCAGGGGGCACGCTCTCTACTGTTTCGTGTAATAGGATTATAAATTATTTCAAACCCTAATGATCATGATCAATAATAACGAGCAGAGCCAAGACCAGGTCTGAATTACCAAATTATCAAATATGTGTGTTTCTATCTACGATAAAACCACTGTGAGACAGTGGTGGTGATAAGGATTTCTAAAAATTTTTCAACAGAACATGTTGGCGAAACAAACATACAAAATAAATGATCTATTTTCACTTTCTTCCTTTGTATGATTTTCCCGGAGCACAAGATCCTATTAGAGACTATCCTACAGCATCCCTCCCCCTCCAGCTCACAGGGAGACAGTTATTTAAACTCACAAACACTCATTGCCCCAGGGCCTCATCCAGCCCCAAGCCCCAGAGGCCAGCCCACACCTCCCCTGCCTTCCCACTCCCTCCGCTGGGTCCCCGTTGAGAGGATGAACGAGCTCTCTCTGGCGATCAGTTCTAACACAAAGAACACAGATCTGGGATGAAGAGAGGCTTTCACTCTGCCGTTGTAATCTACAGTGTGAGCCTCCTCCTGTGTAAGAACCTTGTCCACTGGTGGGACGGTATGTTGTGATTCCCCGGTGAGCGGGTAGGACCCTAACTGGATTCAGTAAGAAATATCAAGATCTGGGCACAGAGTAGACTCTGACCTCGCTCTAGCATAATTTGCAAGGGGCGATGCTTGTTTCCTCCAGAGCCACTCCTTCCACCACGACGCTCCTGCGGTCCCCCCAGCAGTGTTGGGGGAGGGCACTCCATTAAGGCGCTGTCCTTCTAGTAACACCTTCCGGCATTTGACTGTCCAGGTGAGTAGGTTCTGAATAAGCAGTGGGGGCAGCGGTACCACTGGGCACACTCTTTGTACAGGAAGAAACCCAGATGGCGGGGGCTAAGGGTAAACCCCAATCTTTACAACAAGGAAACCTCTTTGCTTCCCTGTAAAATAAGCCCCACTAAACTCCTTTTGGTTGGGGAGATGGAAGAGCTCGATCGTCTCAGAAAGTAGGCACACGCTTTCCCCAGGCGGCCTTCCTCAGCTTCTGACCACCTTGCTCTGGAGCGTGGGTGCTTCCCACCTTGGGGTGCCCACAGCTGCCATCGCAGAACCACGGTGCCCATCAGGATTCTGGCTGCGACCAGAGCAGCTGCCTCTGGCTGACTTCAGCCCAAGAAACTCACTGGCATGATGTCGAGTGGGGGGAGGCTCGCAAAACTGACTGAGGACACAGAAGTCTGCCAGGAACTCCAGAATTCTGGAAGGTCAAAGAGCAGGAAACAGCATGGCCCTCTCTTTGCATGAAAAGTCTGGCCGAGATTCTAGAACTGGGCAACAATGCCGCGACTGTGAGCAGACTCCCAGCGTCACTTCTCTCCCGCGAGTCAAGGACCTGCGTGGGAGCCTCTAGTAGGTGCCTCGCAGGTCTGATGCCCAAGGTCAGACCACAAGGGCAGAGGAACGGAGGGTCACCGCGTGTCCCTGGACCCACTGACACAGCCCACCTTGGGGATTCTGCCCAGACAACAGGTAATGGCGGCAGCCCACTGAATCTGTCCCGTCGGCCTCACGAGATTCTCACACACACACACACGCACACACACGCTCTTTGCCCCAACGTTCATTTTCAAGTGCAACGACTGGAACACACGCCGCTCTCCTTATCTCAGGCGAGGAAGGCGCTCGCTCCCTCTCCAATGGGTGATGGCCCAAAGCCTCAACGGTGGCCGACCGCGTGGACGTCCGCGTGGCCGTGGACGCTGGGTTGCTCAGGTTCCACTCGCGAGCGTCCCCTCTGCTCCGACACCCACGAACCACACCGCGCCGGTGTTGCCTTCCGCCAGCATCTCAAACGGCCGGGATGTCCTCGTGCAGGACGGCTCCCACATGTTTGCTCTTGAGGAATCCAAGGGCTTGGGGGTCAACTGTGCGCACCTGTCCTGCCAGACGGTAGCGAGGATGAGTGGGCTTTTCCATCTGTATCCGCGTCCCGTGGTTGCTGTTGCAAAATGCCCCCCCCCCACAGCTGGGGGCTTAATACAGAAGAAATTTACCCTCGAGAAGCTCTGGAGGCCAGAAGTCCAAAATCAGGGTGTTGCCATCATTGGTTCCTTCCATGACCCTGAAGCAGAGTCTGTTCTCCTGTCTCCCTCCAGGCTTCCAGGGACTCTGGCCATCCCTGGTGTCTGTCGACGGGTAGACATGTCTCCTGTCCCGGCCAGTGTCACCACCTGGCCTTCTCCCGGGATCTCCGGCTCTCTCCTCTTCTTTTTCGAGCACTGGTCACTGGGGGCTCCTGGGTGGCTCTTGCTGGTTAAACGTCTGACTCTTGGTTTCAGCTCAGGTCCTGATCTCAGGGTTGTGGGATGAAGCCCTGCATTGGGCTCCCTGCTCAGCAGGGAGTCTGCTTGACATTCTCGCTGTCAATTCTCACTGGCCCCCCTGTCCCAAAATCCAGTATGACCTTATTTTGACTAATTACATCTTCAAAGACCTTATTTTAAATGAGATCACATTCTGAGGTTCTGGGAGGACGTGAATGTGTGGGGACACTACTGAACCCCGTACAGAGTCACACAGGCCTGAACTGGGGTGTCGGCCCCGCCCCAGCTCTGCGACCTCATCGTCCCCATCCCCAGCAACAGTGTGACGGTGTATATGTCGGTTCCCACAGACTGTCCCAGCTGCCCGCTGTGATGCGGATACTGTCCCCATCCGCTCTCAGAAGCAGAAGCGTGAACAACAAACTACGCCGTCCTGCCATGCGTGATGGACGTGCGCTGTCTGACAGACAAGGAGCCCTAACTTCTATTATTAGAAGCAGCAGCAGCCAGCGACGGGGCCGCACATTTGGGACCAAGGTTTCCTATAACCCGGGAGGGGAAGGCCGAACCCGCAAATAGTTCGCAGCCGTGGTTACAACCAAACAAGGCCCTTCGTGCGTGCGTGTGTGCGAGCGTGCGGGGCGCGGGACAGAGGGTGAGTCAAGGCCCTGGTTGGGGCCCCCAGAGGAGCCCGTCCTCACAGCGAGGCTGACTCTAGGGTGACAGGAGGTGCGTTGGCAACAGCGGTGAAAAGGCAGGGCTGAATCCTGTGCACCAATCTCTCTCCCGGCCGCACACCATCTCGCGACAGAGTGACCTCTAAAGTTCGCGGAATTCACGAGACTTAGCTACACATTTCTCAAGGTTCATTACACACAGGAGTGGCAACTGCAGCTTTCTGAGAGGGACAGACAGACTCTAAAACTTAACTTCCCTTGCCCCTTTGTCAAGCGACTCGGTTGGACTCGCCCGCCGGTTCCCAGCGATCCCGGAATGCGGGGCATCAGAACCAGCCGCCCGTCTGCCAAAAACGCAGTGTCCAGGGCCCCCAAACCACACCTGTGGGACAGCAGTCTCTGGCGCAGAGCTCCGGAATCTTCTTTTTAAACACCATCCCTTGCGATCCTTGCGCATTCCCC
Source organism: Lontra canadensis (assembly GCF_010015895.1). Classification (NCBI taxonomy): domain Eukaryota; kingdom Metazoa; phylum Chordata; class Mammalia; order Carnivora; family Mustelidae; genus Lontra; species Lontra canadensis. The sequence continues at coordinate 2,620,422 of NW_022631038.1, forward strand.
GAAGCCAGAGAGGCCGCCTCCAGGACGCGGGCCTGATGGGAGGAGCCCGCAGGGAGGTCCAGGGCCCCGCAGGGTTTTTCTCTATTTGACACTACACGTAGACTTAAACTACTGGCAGGTCTCTGGCGTGTCCTCTTCCCTCGCTCCTTAAATCTGTGACTCCAGCGGCGCGTGCATTCCGAACCCGAGTCCTGACATTTCCCTGCAGCTCTAGGACTCGTTGCCCAGTGCGGCGGCCGCTGGCCCTGAGTAGTCGTTCAGATTTAAACGAATCAAAATGAAATACAACTTAACACGCGGTTCCTGGGTTGCACTAGCCACGTCTCGGCTCCGTACAGGACCTTGCGTCCCTGCAGAAGGTTCTGATGCAGCATGGCTCTGGAGGCCTGTCTGTCAACCCTGGCTGCCCACAGGAGTCCGCTGGAGACATTCCCCAACCCCAGTGCCCAGGCGGTATCCAGGCCCATTTAATCGTGACCTCTAGGGGTGGGACTCAGCAATTTCTAGAGGTAGCTTGCACCAGAATCACTGGCGGGATTGTCGACGCGGAGATTGCTCGGGGTGGGGGGACGGTGGGGGGAGGCTCCAGCCCCAGAATTTCCAATTCAGTAAGGCCAGGCTGAGACGGGAGAATAGGCATTTCTGACAAGTTCTGAGGTGCAGGCTTTGCGATCTGCGCCTCAGAAGGAAGGTCACTCAGGAGAGCATCTGCCTGTCCACAGAGCACCACGCTGTCCACCACGGTCCCCCTGCAGCCCCCAGGTCCCCCCCGCCTCCCCGCGTACTGCAAGGAACAGCAGACAGCAAGAGCCCCGCTCCTGAAACAGGGGAAAGGCTTTGGAAGGCATTAGAACTATCCAAGGCAGAGACCCCAACACACAGCATAAAAGGAAAGTTCTCTTTTTCTCCCAACTCCTCCCTGTTTTTTTCTTTTTCATCCCGGTTCCCAAGTCCCTGAGGCTGCCGCCCATGGCTGCCCCTCCGGCCCAGCTTGGCTCCCCTGATGAATGGGAAGCAGCCGCGGGCCCTTCCCAGATGCTCCTGCCACTGCTGGAAAGGGAAATCCCGTGAAAGTCCCCCGTCCTGCTATCTGTCTCTCGGTCCCCAACAAAACCAAAGATCCAGAAGGGTTTCACCTGTGAGCCCAGCTTTGTGCCACCTGAAACTTCTGGATGCCAGAGCCCCATGTGTACTATTTCAGGCTCACACATCTAGACTTACGACAAGAGCCCCCCAAAGGGATGAGACCCGGACATCTGCACCGGCCTCTGTCATCAGCCCTGCACCACCTTGGTTCTGGTCAAGGGGTCATCCTAACAGTCACAACACATAGATTTCCTCCTCCTTGTTCTTTTTACTCATCTCATGTCTGACCTGAGGCTGCTCTTCATGCCAAGCATATAAGAGCATTTATAAGGTACAAGAGTTCATTCCTCGCTTAGCCTGTATTTTCCACTTAAAAAAAAACGCAGTCGCCGTCACCTGGTGTCCATCACTGTGCCTTAAAGAAAGGAACGATGCTTGCTTCTTGGACTTGCTGGATTCCACTAACTCTAAATCTTAAATGTTATTTTGAGGCACAAAAAAATCTTCCCTCTTTCTTAATCTCTTTTTTTAAATTGCTATATTAGAGCACAACACGAGTACACCGGATCGTACCGCGAGCCAGAAGGAAACGCGATGGGTCCACATCGGGTGCTGCCCGGAGTCCGGCAACGCCGGGGAGCAGAGGTTCGGTTCATTGGTCTGTTTGGGTGACTTTCCGGATGGTAACTGTTAAGGACGTGAAGAACAAAATCATTAAGCGCAGCACCACCGCCCTTCAGGCTCACCGACGACGTGCCTGTCCACGGTTACTCTTCCAGTTCAGACCCGAACTGCATTCATGTCACAGAATAACATATCTAAGTCTCTCCCCCATGCCCCGGGGATTTCGGTTTCGGATCAGATGGTGCTTCTGCTCTGCACTTGAAGTCAAGCAGGAGGAGATTCCTTTTTCCCTGGAAAAGAATCCTGGACTCCGGGCACATTGTAGTTCCTCTTTCATTTCCAAGCACTACTGTGACATTTATAAATGTAATCCCCTAATTTGGTGAGGAAACCCAGCCCCCCATCTCTAAGGCTCTGCCTTTAGTGCAACAAAGCCGACAGGTCAGACCGCAACCAGGGGGGTTTCTGACTCCCCAGACCTTTGACCACCCTCTGTCCCCTGGGCTGCAGCTTTTCAGCTAGGAAGTAAAAGAGAAGAAAAGCACAATATTTAAAATTCAATCACAAGTGTGCCCGTGTGTCATTAAAGACAGACCTTTGTTCTGTTGCTTTCTGGACTTTGAATGTGGATTCTTCTTCTTGAGAGTACTGTTGTACTTTGTTCTCCTGGAAAAAAGGAAAAGCCTTAAGCACCCTAAAATGAGGCTTTCACCTGATACTAATTTTCTTCTTAGTTATAAAGGCTATTTGTTTGAACAAAGAGGGATGGGAGCTGTTAGTAGCTGTTTACATGACAGGAATGAGGGCACCGAGGGAGGAGGGGAGAGAGCCTTCTTCATTAAGGAGGCAGGGACTTGGATTATCGCAGACAGACAAGCCCTGGACGGAAGGGGGCACCGGATTTTCTTATTCTTTCCCTGCAACCAAGACACTATATTTATCATCTGTTAACCGCCAATAGCATGTTTTAGACAGCTCTAGGTTAGTGTTAAAATTTAGATTAAACAAGCAGTTGGAGTCTGATTTTTAAAACAATAACAACAACAAACCTTCCTACAAGTCCACGCCGGCGGGTTCGCAGTCACACCACCATTTTGTGCGGAGCGGAGGCGCCCACACGCCCGAGGTGCCCATCGGCCACGTGGGTCCGAGTCCCCCAGGGAATCCTGGCCTTTTGGGAGACCGCAGCGTCTGACACAACACAGGCCTGCGATAAACATTTGCAGGACAAAGGCTGAATGAATTTCACTTGAACTGAACATGACTCCTTTGTACCTGCAGAATTCACTCTCCTTTCAGCAACTTGAAGTTATGCTGAAAGGGTTCTTCGGAAATCTCAGAGCAGAAAGGTTTCCAACGCTTCAAAACTCGCTGGAAACCTCTCCAGTCAGAGCAAGAAGCCCAGTTAAGCCCTACGCTCCTAGCCTTAGTCAGAATATTTTTATTTTTACAGAGATGAGCCGTCGGTGTGAATAAGGAACCCTGACCTCATGTGATAGGTACTCGCCTGCTACCCACTAAGTTGACATTAGACCCGATCCTGTGTTTGTTTCAAATTCAGAGCACAGGAGGCACAAGTCAAAAGTGTGTTTTTAATCTCCAGGGAACAAACTAAGAAATGGGAAGGGGAGAGTAACGGGTGCAGATTAAACAGGAGGCAGGGGCCTTGTTTTTAACTTAACAGATAATCAAAGTATTCAGTGAAGGCGTGACTTGTCAGCCGGAGGTTCCTATATTGTCCCCTGAACCAGCGAAGGGGGTTGTGGCCCTAATTCCTATCACCGGAAAATGCGTGTTGACCATCCGAGCGCCCTCATGGAAAGGCACACAATTTTCAAACGGGAAAAATGAACACGGCGCGTTCCCGAAGGCTCCACCCCTGTATGTGTCTAGAACAGAACACGCTGCCTTTCAAAGGGCCCCTTTCCTCCAGGGGGAAACACGGATTCGTGGGCTCCTGAAGGGCCGCCAGTAAGTACTAGCGCATCTCACGTCTCGAGTTTCAGGAGCAAATCGCGCTGCGCACGTTGTCCTGAGTGCGGGGACTCTGCGGGGTCCTCTGCCTCCCCATCGTGACCTCACTCAGCGGTTTTTCTCATAGGACAGTCTTTCCGTTACAGGTGCGCGGCCGAGGATGCCCCGGGCAGGGCGGCTGCTTGCTGTGACTGCACCTGCCTGCTTGCTGAGCGCCCAGGGGTGCTGGGTGCTGGGTGCTGGCGGGGGCGGAGCCCTCCAGAAGGGGCTGCAGAGAGGACGGTCCCGGCGCGGGGACCCAGGCCCACCTCTCCCGGGCCACCTCGAGCTGGGAGGGCGCGGGCTTCTTTGGGACGCACAGTCCCCTGGGCGAGCCCCCGCCTCCACGCCGCCCTCCAGAGAGGGTCGGCAGGCTGTGCGCGCGGGCCTGCGTGCGGAGGGCGCGGCACCGGGAAGGGGGCGCGGGCCGGGCCGGGCGCCCACGAGCGCCTGTGCCGCATCCCGGTACCCAAGGGCTTAGGTGGCGCTCAGACGTCGTATTGTAAAAGCGAAAACCGGCCCTGTCGCGTGTCGTCGCGCCCACCGCTCCCCGGCCTGTCGCCGCGAAAGGTTTCCGGGTCGCGAGGCGTCCCAAAGCCCCGGCGGGCGCAGCCCTCGGCCTACCGCACCCCCCGCCGCGGCCCCCCCCGGGCCGCCTCCCGCCCCCCGCCAGCAGGGGGCGCCGCGACCCCCCACCGAGACAAAGGCCCGCGGCGCAGCGGGGCGTGGAGGCCGCCCCGGGAGGGGGTGGGGCGCGGCGCTGGGGCCTCGGGGGCCCCGCCCCGTCCCGCCCCGCCCCGCCCCGCTGGCCCCGAGGCCGCCGAGGGCCGACCGCCTGCCAGCGCCGCCCCCTTCCCCGGGTAGGAGGAGCGGAGCGCGGCTCCCAAGCTCCGCATTGTCCCCGGGACTCGTCCCCGCGCCCGCGCGCCGCCGTCCTCGTGGCCCCCCGCGCCCCCGGGCGCCCAGCTCCGCAGCCCTGCCCGGCGCCCGCGTCTTCTCCGCGGCCCCTGCGGGAGGACAAACAGGAAAGTCCTGAGCGCGGCGCTTCGCTTCGATGCCGTCCGCCCCCGCGGGCCCCCGCCCCGGCGACTCCCGGGCGGTGACCTCATTCCGCGCCCCGAGGTGCGCCCGCCGCAGCCCTGCCCGCCGCTCCCGGGCCTCGCCGGCTGTTGGCGCGACGGCGCGGGCCTCCGGGTCACGCTGCCGTTCGGGGCCCGAGACCTTCCCGGCGCCGCCGTCGCTGCGGCCCCGGCCCTGCTAGCTCCCCCCGCGGTGCCCCGCTCCCTCCGTCCCCGCACGCGCCGCCGCGGCCCGTCGCCGCCAGGTCCCGACGCTGCCCGGAGGTGGGAGCCGATTGAGGCCCGAGAGGCTGGTTAAGGGACGCGGCGCGAGGCCCGGGGTCCCGGCATGTCCCTGCCGGGTCGCGCTCCGACGCCCGCGGCCCCCCAGCGAGCCCGGGTCACAGGGCAGCCCCGGCTCCTACGAGGCCGCACCTGCGCGCACCGGAGGCCGCTTCGGCCCTTTGCCGGCCTTTGTCAACACAGCCCCCAGCCTCTGCCCGTTTCCTCCAGATCTCCCTGTCCCTGTGCCCGCGCTCAGGTCCTCCCTAACGGACGGCTGGGGGAGGGAAAAAAGAAAAGGCAAGTTTGGGAGTTAGATTTCCTGTGTATGGCGGTGCGTTTCAAAGAAATCCAGAAGGGGAAGAGGAGCAGAGCACCGGCCTCTGCGCACCCCTCCCCTCCCCACCCGCCGCCGCCTCCTCCTCCTCCTCCTCCTCCCAGCCAGGGCTGGGACGATCTGAGCTCTGGGATGATGACATCTGCATTGGATACATTTTCTTTTTCTTTTGGGATAAAAGTTTTATTTCAGAGAGAAGCACAAAGCCACCACTGTCTTGAACAGATCAGGGCTTCTCCAGGGCTCAAGGGCCGTCCAGAGGGAAACAAAAAGGCATTAGCTCCTGATTAAGAGAAGTGCAGGGCCAGGCCACGGGAGCCCCAGCACTCCTCCGGCCCTGTGGCACCCCAGGGCCTGGGCTCACCCTCACCCCAGAGAATCCTCCACTCTCAGACCCTGTGACTCTTAGGAAATCAGCCCGGGACCTGACCGCCCCTCCCCCATCCTGTCATCCCTGAGGGGCAGGACTCGGTTGACCTCCTGGATTCCCACACTGAGACACTGAGAAATGTAAAGCCACAGCCTTCATCTTCTCACGTACTTTCACACACTCATTCGTTCAACTCGTATCAATGGAGCGCTTTCCAGATGCCTAGTGCCGTCCTAAGTGCGGGGAGCTGTGTCAGGTCTGGGGCTTCCACGTCTGTCTGCCGTGGAGCTCACGTCCTAAAGCTGTGTGGATCGGGGCCCCTCTATGGCGACGCTCTCCATCTGGGGTGAGACTCTCTCTGTGGCCCACTGAGCCCTCTGTCCCTCACCTGTGGGTTCTCCCCTGTGACACCCGCTCTTCCCCATTCTCTCGAGGCTCCTGGAATCCCCAGTCCTGGACAAGTGAGCAGGTGCAGGGAAGGGACCTGCCTCCTCCCGCGACCCCCGCAGCCCCTCTCCTTAGAGCTCTCATCGTGTCTTTCGCTGCAAACACTCATTCCTCCTCTTCCTGCAATTCAACGGCTTCTGCGCGTCTCCACAAGCAAACACACAAAGAACCAACGACCCTTCTCCTTCCCTTTGCCACCAGCAACTTCAGAGGAGAGTTTCCATCCTGCTTCACCTCCATTGACTCCTAGATCCCTGGGATCTGGCTTCTGAATCCTTCCGTCGCTGTATGAAAGTGTTCTCTCAAAGACCACACTGATAGTCACCAGTGTCTGGCTTCACGGTGGGCTTTGTGTCCTGCCTCACCAGCTCTGGTCCCCTTCCAGGACGTGGACTGAGCTGCACCCATATTGTTGATGGGCTCAGGTGTCCTGAGCTAGTAAGACACACCACAGGCCTCTGATGGGGCAGAATCAAAGGTGGGGTTTTGGTCCAGGGATGAAACCAGAAACCAGAAATGTTGAGTCTAGGCCACCAAACAGCAGAATTCCAGGTGTCATAGTCACATCTGTTTCATCCCCACCCCGGATGTAGAGGCTCCGAACAACAAGAAACAGGATGGCACACGGCTTTGCGGGGTCCAGAGCTGGGGGGAGGTTTAGCTGGGGGTCTGCCTCAGGGACGGTCCTGACCCCCCAGGCAAAGTGAGCTTTTACTTTCTCCAAAGACAAGACGTAAGTCCAGGGAATGTGCTATAAATGGGCCTTGTCCCATCCTGCTGGGCGCACTGGGTATTAGGAACAGTTGATCGAAAGCAGTCAGCGCCAGCTGTCAAAACGGAAGCATGTGTGTCCTTTGTCCTATCAGCTTTCCTTCCAGGAACCGGTCCCACACATGTGCTTATGCAAGCGCGGAGATGGCGACACCAGCACGTTCAGTAAAGGGCCTAACAGCAAACTTTGGGAAATGTCGAAGGGCCCCCAAAGGACCAGGGACGGCCTAGACCAACGACAGAGCCCCATGCGGTGGGCATGTTTATTCATGTTGACGCGGACTCTTTACTGTTACATGAAGAACAGCCACCATGTCCTTAGGGTTTGATCCTATTTCTGTAAAAAATATCTCACATACAAGCTTTCATCGTCATGGAGCATTTCAGGAAGGACTTGGTTTTCCTCGGTGAAGTGGGAACGAGGAGTGTGTCGGTCCAGGAGGGGATCGAGATTTTTCCATTTTTAAATTTACACCATTGAATATTTAAAAAATTGCTTCCAACCAGTTTGGGATGAATCCCGTGTCGACTGAGACACACTTCATATACTGTGACGCTTGCCATCTTGCCGTCATGGCTCCGGCACAGTGACGAGGTCGCACGGCCGTCAGTGCCAGCTAAGTCCCGAATCGGATGGACTGCTGTAATGATAGATATTCCAGAAGTGCAGGAGGAAAGCTGACTCAGGTCACTGTTTTGTGGTGCTTGAGCGCAGTTTGAGGAACAGGTCCCTGAAAGGGACCCCAGGAGGGCCGCGGTCATCGCACGGCCCCTGCGACCAGCTCCTCCCTGTGCCGCGACTCTGGAGGCTTCCGATCCCGTTGCTCTGCCGTTCTCACTCGTCGCTTCCGTTCTGGTGGCCACAGTTGGTGATTTTGACCAGCCCCCCGACGGGCCAGCCTCAGACGGTGCTTGTTGCTGGATGGTTCCGACCCTCCTAGGCACGGCCCCACAGCCTCGGAAGCGCTGAGCGCCTCCACGCAGGGGAGGCTCCGGAGATCCACAGGAGGAAGGCAGTGGGCACCTGCCCTTTCCGTGTTCCCGCGCCCAGAGCAGAGGGAAGCAACCCTCTCCTTCCGTTGGCCCCTCTCTGCAGGTCTGTATAACCTTCCTGTGCGAGTTTGGTTCTGCTACCTCAAGAGACAGTCCTGTTTTAGGAAGGAGGGGATCAGAGACCCGAGTTCCTCACTCAGAGCCAGCCGTGAACTGTCTCTCCGACCCTGCAGTGAGGGGCCTTCTCTGTCGGGAGGGAGCGGCACTTGCCGTCAGGGTTCTCCCTGGGGACGGGGCTCCTGGTGTGGAGCGCCAAAACCTCCTGCCGGATCCCTCTGTTTCAGGCCCAGCCCTTGTACCAGACAGCATCCTGGGGGCCCCGAGAGCCTTGACGTCTGTGGGTCCCTCTGCCGGGCCCAGCTCCAAAGGGCACCCAACCCCGGCTCCAGACCTGCGACAGATGGCGTCGTGCCCCCTCCCCCATACTCTCACACCATCCAGAGCCCTCGTTTGGGAGCTGTTTGGAGGTTGCAGCCTCTCCTGGGAAGAACCGCATCCCATCGTGGCGCACCCCTGCAGCAGGCATGGAAACGAGCTCGGGCTCTTAGCCCCGCCGCATGCTGAGACTGGCCTGAGGGGTCACCGCGCAAACGCAGAGACACGACCCCCCACCCCTGCCTGGTAGGTCCCTGACGCACAAAGAGATTGTACGCTGTTTACAAATCCCGGGGACACGCAATCAAATCGCCAGACCCGGGAGGCTCAATACATTTAGATGGGCTCTGACTCATCCCGATGTCTGTTTGCAGAATCCGAGCAGAAAATGTACTTGAGGAACAAAAAAGAGGACTTAGAACAAAATAAAATGTCAGGGAAATGACATGTCAGGATTCCTCTCCCAACCAGAGAGACCGGCAGGACCAACTGACTTCTCACATTTGTTGTACAAATTCAAGGACCGAGATCTCTTTGGACAAATTCATTTTTGGGAGGCAGAGAATTTTCCCTTTTATTTTAATGCAGTCAGAAGAGAAACCAGCCCATGTAACTAATGTTTAAATAATACCAGATTAATCTTGAATTGTTTGGTTAGTTTATTTCTTTGTCTTCGCCCTTGGGTGTGACTCTCTGGGCCCTGGGGACCACGGAGGAGTGGTTGTTCCGGGCTCTCTGTTTTGAGGTCTCTCTGGCCCCTCACCGCAGACTGGGAGGGTATCTTTTCTTTTCACCTAAAATGGTACAGGCTCTCCGTGGCGTGTGAGCTGGCTAGGCCACGGCAACCCTTTCAATGACTTGATGTATTTTCCTAAATAAAAAACAAATGGAGAAGACAGGTGTCCAGACCCCGTAAGGAGGGAATGCGTCAAGACGGAGGTTCGCCCCCCAGGGAGAGGCACGGGCCCTCCTTTGCACGTTGGTCTTGGAAAGGGGCGGTCCCTGAAGCCCCACGCACCCCTCACCGCAGCGCTCTGCCCCGCTCTTCTCAGCCCGCTCCCTTGTACTTTGCAGGGAGCAGCATACTTCAGGAGCCTTGGCTGTGTGCGAAACTCAGTTCAGCGTTTCACTGAAATGCGCTCTGGTGCTGTGATCTGGATACAAAATCCCGAGCGTTTCTCGGACAGCTTCTCCCTCCCCTGCATCCCTGCTCTGTCTCCTTCCGCTCCCCTGATTCCCCTGACCCTGCACCTACTGTTTTCTTGTCCCAGGTCCTCCGCGCCCTTCCATGTTCTTAAACGCATCACAGTGGGCCTCAGGCACCTACCCTGTGGGGACTCCTGACGGTCCCCTCGGGAGGGGCAGTGGAGCACCTGCCGCCCTGTGCCCCCCACAGACGGAACCTTGAGTTTCCCTGAGCCCGCTGGGCCCCGACCAGGGCTTGAAATCCAATGAGACATCAGGGGCATGCCCTCTGCCTGTTGGGCTCTGCCTGTTGTGGAATAGCAGCGGGGACAACTTAGCGGGCAGTCCCTGAGCAGCATACACCGTCCTCAGAACCAGTCGTGGGGACTCTCCCCTTCATCTCCGTTTTATGGACAATAAGGTGGTTCGGGTGTCCTTGGCCCTGGCGACCCCGCGGGGAGAGGGAGAGGCAGGACTGGTGCCTGGCAGCCCAGGGCTCTGTCTCATGCCTCCACCTGGCAAACGGGGTCGCAAGCCATAGTGGAAAGAGGTAGGTCTGGCCCGGGCTCCATCGCCTAACCGCGTCCTCGGTCGATCTCTTCAGCGGCAGAAGAGGACGGGCGGGCTGAAGCAGCCTCGCAGAGATGCCGCACGATTCCCCCAGCTTGTTCTTGGTGCTGAGAAGATGCCTGAAGGATGTTAGCTCCTGCCATCGCTGACTACAGTAGCCAGCGTCCTCGTGTCTGTCTATCCTTCCGTCTCCTCACCTGGGTCCTTCCCTCGGCTCAGGCTGGGGCTGGCTGGCGGAGGACATTGGGTTGAGCAAGAAGTGCTCTGAGCCTTGGTGGCCGCAGGCCCCTGTCCGGTTCCCTGGATGCCGCTTCTGTTCTCTTCCAGACTGTGCGACCCCGCAGCCCCTCTGCCCGGGCCTCTGGAATGAGGGCCTCCCTTCTGCGGCCACAGCGTGACCCGGGCCATGCTTCCTCCCGCAGCCCCACCGCCGTCGCCATGTGCTCCGGGGGCTCCCATGGGAACAGGTGGCGTGGGCATCGCAGGGGACTGGGCTGACTCAAGTGCGCGTCTCCGGCGGGCAGAGGCAGCCCGCTCTTCCTCTCGCCGCAGACGCGTGTCCACCCGATGCCCAACCCCCGTTTGTCGGTCGGATCCGCATCGAAGGATGGAAGAGCCTGTGTCTAGACCCTGCATCGTTTGAAAAACGGTTGGTCTCCCTTGGTCACTAGCTCCAGAGCGGGGTGGGCAAAGCGGGGTAGGGAGAGGAGCTGGGGTTGGTGTGGACGTCGCGGGGGAGAGGAGGGGCTTTTCCTGCACGCCCAAGGCGCCTGGCCTGGTCCTGTTGTCTTCATGTCCATCCCCTCTCTTCTTCCCCCGTCACCGCTCCCACACTGTGACTGAGCTGTACATGCTGGTCCACACACACCGAGATCAAAATCTCCCTCCTCCCAGATTGAGGGCAAGTTTCCAGTTCGGATCCTTGTCCTTGTCGGGGAAAATCTCCACGAGCAGAGACTGGCCCGCTGCTGGTAAAGGTGCTGGGGGGACACCCTCCCCAGCCTCCGATGGTCAGACCAGAGCCCCCCTCCACCCCATGCTGCACTTGCTGCCTTCTGGGGCTCTAGTCTGGTCCACGGGAAACCACAGGTCCTTTGGCTCTGCCATTTTCCCACTGTAATAGCAAGAACACCAATAACAAGAACTCCAGGAGAGTCTCACACACTCTCACACACACTCACACACACTCACACTCTCTCACACACTCACACATGTGTTTCTTGAGTATTTACTCTTTCTCGTGACTCCCAGCATTTTTCCTGCGTGCGTAACTGAAACCAAACACCTCTTATTACACGCCCTGGGAGCTCATAACTCTGAGAGAGAGTTGCCTGCATGTTTGCACGGTAAAAATATGTATTCATTAAAAATAATGTTTAAAGCCAGAAATAACTTGGGCATTGACAGTTTACAAAGAGAGATCTGAACACCTTTTTTTTTTTCAGTTATTCACAAAAAAGTCTTATGTTACCATAGATACAGATATACTGACAACAGCGTAGTCTTTCTTGGAGAAATTCCGTCTGTCCTGGATCATGCTGGTAACAGACGGGCCCGTGGGAGGGGGGGGCCAGGAACCACGGTCAGCCAATCCCGCCAGGTTCTGTTTCCCCGAGGGTCCCAGTGGGGCGCCAGGGGACTTGACTTGTGGGCTGGAGCGAGGTTGGCAAATGAGATATGGGCTCTGAGGAACTGGTGGAACTTGGAACCCAAAACTGTTGGTCCACTCCCCCCAGGTCCCCTGCAGAGGAGCCAGGCCTGCCAGCTCCATCCCACTCCCTGGCAAGGAGTGGTCCCTACTCACGGGTCAAAAGAAGTGTGCTCCAGCCCAAGGGAAAATCTGTGATAGTTTCTGAGAGTTGAGGTCCACACCACACCGGCTGTCACGTACAGAGTCTTGTGCTCTCTTCGATGGAGCGTTTTCTCTGAGAAAACAGTAATTTCAGGACAAAACAGGACAGAAAACACTGGATAAATTAAAGGTTGCTGTAATTAAGTACAAGAGGAATGCCAAAGCCTCCAAATGATATGACCGAGGGAGGGAAAAGCCTCCGTTATAAATGGGCAAACCCAGAAGGCAGCCCAGTCAGAGCCAAAGAAGCAAACTTGGACTCTGAATTCTGTGTTTTGCTTTGAGCTGTGTACGTCATCACTTAGTTCAGAACCCGAGTCTCACGTTCAGAATAAATGAATCACCTCGATCACGCATTACAGCTTGCTGCTTATTCTTTTATCTGCTTAATGAAGTCTAGAAACATTTATGGGGCTTAAATCTGCCCTTTGAAGTGATGGAAAAGTTCTGGAAGTGGACAGAGCTGGTGGTTGCCCAGCACTGTGAGTATCGTTACTGTCACTAAGCTGTACCCTTAGAAATGGTGAGATAGCACATTTATGTCTATGTGTTTTACTACAATAGAAAAAATATTATTTAAGTAGCCAGCCAGAAATCTAAGAAAATACATATATTTTTAGTTTAACTAAAAGTAGAAACAGGGACATAAACCCAAATCGTATTGTGAGTTATCATGTGTTTTGTTCAATGCATATAACAGAGGTCACTTTGTTGTTTAGAACAATTTGAGAATAAAATGAATTGCTTTACTTAAAGAAGCAAAACAAAAGTTGCTTTTTGAGGGCCATGATTGGGAACAAACAGCCGAAGGCATAATTTGCCTGGTGCAATGCCATCTCCTTTTCTGCTGTAGTTCAAGGTCTGTGAGGCTGTGTCACCGGGTGGCTCTGGGGTGGTGACAGGTATGGTTTTCTGAGCTTGGGCCTCGTCCTTGCAAGCTGGCGCTATTTGCCCCATCCCCGGGCAGCTGACGCATTGCTCTCTGAAGGATGGCAATCACATCACCCACACCTGCCCTTATAAAGACCAATTTTATCTGAACCTGGTGTATTACTTAGAAAGATCCTAAAAGGTCAGGGGTAGGGGGCCAGGCAGTGGGGGAGCCTTGACACCAACGAAGGGAAATCTGATCGATGATTTGTACACCCTAGACCTGTGTCCATCTGAGACCTGAGTGGAACATCAGAGATCTGTTTTCACTGTTTCCACCCAATCTCTTCCAAAAAAAAAAAAAGAAGAGGTTGTTAAATTTGGTTAGAAGTTTAAACTTACGCAGTTTAAATATTCTACTTGATATCACAATATTCTGCATAGATACTGGTAGAGTGAGGGAAGTCCAGATGACCGTCTGAACAGAGGAGAGATTGTACTGATCATAACACTTCCCTTCACAACCCTAGGGCTGTTACAGAGATGCTTTCTATGTGTTTATATTAAAGATGCCCCTTATGAATGTGATTGCTATCTGGGTATGTGTGGATGTTACTGAAAAGACCAAAATGTGACCAATCATTCTTTCCATCGAGTGAATGCATGAGGATTTCAGAAAACTCGGGATTTGTTGGGAGAACAAACCCCGCCCACCACGGAGCGCCTTGCTGTACTCTACACCGCCCACTTTGTGTCCTGGCAGTCCCCGGTGGTGAAAAGGGAAATCAGCCTTTGGGTTTCAAACGACCTTTCAACACCAACACTAACCAAGACCAGTAAAGGGTGTTTCATGGTTATAACCACTTGTCTTGGTATGTTGAGTTGTTAAAAGTGGTTAAAAATATGGATGGATGGAAAGAGAGATGGATAAAGAGAAGAAAGAATGAATGGAAGGATGGATGGATGGATGGATGGATGGGTGGAGGGATGGGTGGGTGGGTAGATGGATGGAGGGAGGGATGGATGGATGGATGGATGGGTGGATGGACAGAGGGATGGATAAGGACAGCTTGGTAGATGTTAAGCTTTTTAAGGGACATAATTAATTTTATTTGTAATTTTCGAAATAAACCATCCTCTCCACCCTTTTATCCTTTTAAAAATTTACAAGAATTCAATCAGTGCTAGATATCTGGGAAACAATGGGGGAAACGTGGACATGATCTTATAAGAGTATACAGAGCTGGTGGGGTGATGTTCCGACAGTGCACCCTGATTCACTTGACCTTTGGGAGGGCTTGCTGAAAGCAAAGTTTTAAGAAAGTAAAAATCTTTTCCCAAATTGCAATTAAAATCTACTTTTGCTGTCACCCTCATTGAAATTCCTGATTTAAGGAGAAAATGTAGATTTTTAGACCTCCTTAAAAATTATATATACCACTGGATATATCTTAACTCTTCAGATGTACTTACAGCAATTTAATATATGAAAACATTACCTTGAAGGAAAAAGAAGTTATGCAAATGATCTAAGTAAAATTCTACTAGACACAAATGAATTCCCAGGTAGTATAATTTTTTTTCAAGGTATTAATGGATTCAAGCTTATTATTTTTGTAAAAAGAAAAGTTTTTTAGGCTTTGACTTTCATAATTAGAATGTTCATTTTTGTATTATCCACATGCAAAAGAAGTGTGTATACGTGACTTTAACATTGAAATTGGCACTCTATATAATCTGTTTTGCACATTTTTTTTGCCAAAATAAATTTATCCACCCCCCCCCAAAAAAAAACAAAAACAAAGAAGGTGATAGGCAATTAGATGTTGTGGTATATTACAAATACCAGGCTGCTTGGGGGCCTTCATAGGAGGCATGACCCTTCCAGTCAGTAAACGGAAGGATTCCATCCATCAGATCTCTGAAAATGCAAACTGCAGATTCTAAATGGATCTAATCCAAGAGGGTGATTTTCACTAGGGTCGACGAGTTCATTCCATACCACCACGTGTGAGAGAGGATAGTCCTGGCTCCTTCTGTAGATCTTAGATCCATAGGGTTCAATGTAATTCCCGAATTTTGATCAATAATATCATCATGGGCGGAAGTAACAGTAAAAGATTCAAATAACTCTGAAAACAGTTTTGTTTTACTCTTTTTGTTATTATTTGGTTGTTGCAATCAGAGCATGGTTTAGAGTCTCAGTAACAGACAAAAGGGACAAAGAAGATTGGTCATCAAGAATTTGTCTTATGTCTTTGAGCTCCTTCAAGACAAGGATTGTATCTTTCTTTTATCTCCAGGTCCCAAGACACATAATAAGCCTTTAAAAATGGTTACAATGTGGACGGATGAATGGATGGAAGGAAGGATGGGTAGATGGGCGGTCGGGTGAGTGGACAGATAGGAAGGTAGGATGGATGGTGGGACAGAAGGTAGTAAGAAGAGGAAAACCTGTAGAGCTTGAGTGCTTGAATGGAATTGTAAAAATGGAAAGGACATTTACATTGAATATAGAGTCACGTAAAGTAGCAGTAATGTACTTAGCAATATTTCTCAAAACATGACCTACACACCACATTTATCCAAAAAATTGAGACTCTTGTCAAAAAGCCAGACTACTGGACTCACCTTTAGACCTTTGAAGTTAGAATTGCTAAGGCTGGACCCAGGAATATACATTTCTACGAGTTCTTGCTGCAGACTGAAGCTGAAAGTCACTCATCAGTGTTACAAAATCAAGGAAATAAGACAGCTTCTTTTTTTTTTTTTACTATTGTGTTTGTCAACTTCTACACTTACGAGATAACCAAGAGATGATGAAAAGGGAAAAAAGCAGTCTCTCACTAGGGATGACACCACAGAAGCATGGAATAAAAAACAGAATTCACACTGTTTCCCCAAGAATGGGCGGGACAAACCACTTCGTGCGACAGCATAGGAAATACGTCTCTTAGCCTAAAGCCACTCTGTGCAATAATCGGAGGGTTATATCAGCAATGCCTGACATCTCCACATGGGGTAATAGTGAATAATTTTATGAAATGGTACTTTCTTTGACAGAAAACGCATCGTGGACATTTTAATACAATATGAATGGAAATTGCGCAGAAAAATCACAGTCTGTTCCCACCTGTAATATCGAGGGCAGTTAATTCTTACGTAGCGGGGTACACATGTCATGAGATCGGACATGCATTGCCGTACGAATGCCTGGGGCCTCGGCCCATTCTGTACATTTAAATTAGAAAAAAGACGTAGGTGTGTGTTCCCCGTGAATCACTGGAATGACGACGTCGCTTACGGGTCCTGCGCATTTCCGAGGCAGCTTCCCCCGAAGCTGGTGACTTTAATTTAACATCAGCGGGCGGGACTCAAGCGATGGGTTAAGCATTTGTCCTCGGAGCACTCACACAAGCACGAGACATTTTCAGCATTTACGCTGGGTCATTCTCCCAGAGCTAAGGGCGGGGTCCGTCTTGTGACTCGGAGCCCTTCCGTCTGCACCGTCTTCGTTCCTCCTCCCGCCCAGGCTGAACGGCGGGCAGGGCAGGTCATGCCAGCAGGGACCGCACAGACTGTCAGGTGTTGCTTCCTTACATGGTGCTGTCGGAGATCGTGAGGCACAGACACGTTTTGCAAATGTGATGCCACTTCTCAAAGCCTGTTAAGAGACAGGCTTCACGCTGAATCCTTCCCAAGATTCAAAGACGGGTGCGTTGACTGTGGGGAAGGTTCTCCATGCTATGTCCTCCCAAACATCCCCTGCACAGACCGTAAAAGAAATTCCATCTCTCCCAACACTGCAGCCAACCTCATTGTCAAATAACGTCCATCGGGCACGGTTGACTCTGGGTCTCTTTCTCTGAGAAAGAGCAGAAATCGCAGGCTGATTCATCGCCACCCGCCCCTGGCTGCCATGCCCACAGCTGTTGTCCCTCCTGCTTCGTTGACACCCCGATGGGACGCTGAAGATTGGCGTGTCACCTGAGCCTCTCTCATATAACTATTTAAGCTGCAAGAAATCATTATGACCATTATTTACTGAATAAAACATGGTCAGTACATCGGAGGGCTTCTAAATTAAGTCCTCAAAGGATTTTATCACGTCCAATTCACTCGACTTTAGAGATGAGGCAAGGGACCTGGGTGTCCCCATCTCAGGGCCGTGTGGATGCCTCTGTCACCATATCACTCACGCTCGTACCGCTGTGTCCTGCCGTGGCGCCTGACTTCCCAGTCTCAACCATTTCACAGGATTCATGAGTAATTTTCCTCTTCGAGCATCAGGTCAGCCTCCCGAACATCTAGACTCTGTCTGGCGCCACGTGGCGAGGGCGAGAAGCCGTTACAAGCTGGCCCTGTGTGCCTGCTCTCGTGAGAAGTTCATCTTCATGTGTAAAATGAGTGGAACCTCATGAGGTCACCAACAAGAAACCACAGGCGACGTCTACGAAGCGAGCCTGGTCTGTGGTGCGTTTATGGACGTGGGTCTGTCCCTGGTGAGCTCACCGCTGGGCGAGACAAGGTCCCAGGCCCACCGGACTCTCTCCGAAGTGAGCGCAGGAAGA
The DNA here is from genome assembly GCF_010015895.1 of Lontra canadensis. Classification (NCBI taxonomy): domain Eukaryota; kingdom Metazoa; phylum Chordata; class Mammalia; order Carnivora; family Mustelidae; genus Lontra; species Lontra canadensis. The sequence continues at coordinate 2,637,886 of NW_022631038.1, forward strand.
GGAAGGCTGGAAATGCTACACGCAGCCTGGGGTCTGAAGCGTGACTGCGACCGGCCTGGCGGGGGGAGGGGAAGGAGCGCCGCACCAGCGCGGCGTGGGCCCTGCACGTGGGAGGGAAAGATGACTCTTCCAGGCAGGCAGGGGGCATGGAGAAGTAGGATACACCTGGAAGTCACGATGAGGCAGATTTTGGACTAATGTAAGTTCAGATTTTAAAAAGAAAGACTTTTAAGTTGACGCTTGTATTTCCTGGCCGGGAGAGTTCTGCGCTGGACTTGATTATGTCCAGGCCGAGGAAGTACTTAGCGGGCGTCCCGGGGCGCAGTCGAGCCTTTGATCTGTGTTTGGGTTACGCCGACTCTCAGTCTTGAGATCCGAGGACTCTAAACCGGGAGCAAGGAAAGATACGAATCTTGTCGACTGGACGTCTTGAGCACAAGACATTTTCCATTAACTCGTTCGACCGGGGCGGCCGTTTGAAAACACTGGACGTCTCTCCACGGAAGGAAAGCGACTGCTCATTCACCCAGCGGCCGGTTGCCAGCCCCTGCTGTGTGTGACGCCTTGCTCTGGTCACTTGGATTCTGACAAGGCACGAAACAGACTGACCCCCTGTGCGGGACGGGCTCGCCTCCCAGCAGGAGGGCGCGGGTGGCACCGAGGTTGAGAGCAGCGCGCCGTGTGGCGTTGGAAATGCGTGCAGCTGCCCGCGTGTTGCGGGGGTCCCTGTGGGGGACCGCGTGCAAGTCAGGCGTGTTTGCAGAGAGGGTGAGCGATCCCCGGGTCCCCTCGCGGAGCCCGGACTACTTCCACGGCCATCGCTGAACGCTAGCCCCTCCTCGTTTCAACGCTGACCCTGTTAGGAGGCCCGATACGGAGCAGAACGCGCGGCCTGGAACTCAGCTCGCGGTGGCTCTTCTGCTGCGCCTTCTTCCCACGCGTGTGCTCTAGGTCAGGTGTGGAGACGAGCTCCGGCGGACGGTGGGTGCAGGAGAGAGGGGGGCAGGAAGTCCCAGAGCGAGAGGCCGCTCTGCCTCACCGAGCAGCCACGCGCTTTCCTTAGGAGGTGGGCGCGGTGCTCCACGTTCCTCCGGGAACCACGAGACCCAGTGCCGGAGCTTTGGCCGAGCGAACTGGCCCGACCCGTTTGGAAGCAGTTTGGCTGTACGTACCCCGCTCTGGGAAGAAGAGCTCAGAGCCTTGGGCCTTTTAATCTTCACTTTCAAACACCCGCCCTGCTCTTACAACACCGTAAGCGGAAATCCAGCGATGCCAGAGTGACGAGGAGACAGCGCGCCAGCACCTTCACGACTCCCAGACACGCGGGTGCCAGGGTTTGGTACGTCCTCCTGCCTTGTTGCTATCTGGGTGGAAGCAGAGACGCGTGTTTAATACGTGCCTGCGTCTGTGCTGCTCACGAGGGGCATGTGTGTGTCTGTGAGGGACTCGCATCATTGTCATGAATGACGGCATCGAGTTCCAGCATCTGGCCACCCTGTCACTTCCTCATCTGGCCCCTTGCTGACGGGCGCTCGGCTATTTCAAAACTTTCGTGTTAACTCATCCTGCCAGAGACACCGTCAGGCCCACACGCGCCGGAGACCGGATCGGGCACAGGCCAAGTGCTCCGAACCAGGAGTCCTGCGCGGGACTGCCAAGTCGAAAGCGAGTGTATTCTACGGTTTGATAGATGCAGTTAGTTTTCCTCCCCAAAACGGGGTGTCACGCCGCAGGGTGTGCCTGTTATTCACATGGTCACCGAAGAGGGAGTAGATCGTTTCAGTCTTTGCCAGGCTGGTGGGTGAAAATCGATATTCCACTCTCTCCGCGTGTGTCGGTCAAGCCTCAGCCCCTCTCCTGCGGCCCGAGTGTCCCTGTTTCCCAGCGCGAGTTGTGGTGTCTTCTGCACGTTTCCTTTTTCTTTTCTTTTTAAAGAGTTTATTTATTTATGGATTTGACACAGAGAGAAAAGCAAGAGAGGGAACACAAGCAGGGGGAGTGGGAGAGGGAGAAGCAGGCCTGCGGCTGAGCAGGGAGCCCAATGCAGGGCTCGATCCTGGGACTCCAGGGTCACGACTGGGGCTCAAGGCAGACGCCGCACGACTCAGCGTGTTCTGTACGTTTCTATCTTCAGTCTCTCCTCTTCCTTGGCGTTTTGGCCTTCATGGATTAGGAAGATGAATATTTTATCTGTTGGATAAATCACACATTTTTCTCATTCGTCATTTATTCTGTGTGATGTCTCTGGCCAAATCAATTGTATTTTCCTTATTACTTTTTTGGTCTTGGTCTTACGCTCAAACAATAAAACCTTCTCCACCTCAAAATTAAGATATTCTCCCCTCGTTTATGTTTTTATTTTCTAAGACACATACATATTTTAATCTATTGATACTGCATTTTATGAGTGCATAAGTGAGGCAGCCAACTTTTTTCTTTTTCCCTAAAGACAGCTCGTATCGTTGTTTGCCATGTAATCAAGTCTGTATCATATACTCCTTAGATTCATGAAAGAATCTCCATCATGCGGTTATAAAATCCCTAAATGCCTGTGGATCTTCTTCCAAAATCTGTATTTTGTCCCAAAAGCCACTCGTCTCTCTACCCACTAGAACTATTCATGATAGCTCGCTGACTGGAGTGGGTCTAAGACACTCATGCTTCTTCTGCAAACGTTTCTCAGCTACCCCCGGACATTTTCACCTCCAGATTAACTGTGCATTTTCCAATACAAAAGTGAGATTTGGATTTAACTCTGAGGTTAACCTGGGGGACACGGACTTCTCTAGATCATTGGATTTCCTCCACATGCTTCCCAGGCTCTGTCATTTTCCAGTAGACTCATTTACTTGAACTCATGTGCGTTTCTTGTTATGTTAGACGTTAGATGAGATTCATTCCTTACTGCTGCTGTGAATTACATGCAGAAAGTAGAACGCAACGCTCTGTGTCCACGGAAAAGAGATCACTTTTTAAATACTTCAGCCACTTTCCTACATACCTCGTATTATATTTTGGCAAAAGTTTGGGGCTTTTCTAAGTCTACGACCATGTAATCTGCTCACAGAGATAATATTATCTTTCCATTTCCAGTATCTTCCTGTTTTTTTCTTGTTTTAACTGAAACTCCAACACAGTTGAAGATAATACGGCCCATGTTGTCTATTTCTCTCTCAAATCTTTGCTCATTTCCTAGAAACTTATTCATAATTTTGATTAATAAAGATCTTTATCAGGAATGGCTGCAAAAATTTTAGTTGTTACTTTGATGTCTACCTGAAGGGATGTAACATTCATGCCCTTCCGTCTGTATCTGCAGTGAGTGACCCTTGCTTTTCAAGAACAAAACCTACTGATTGTGGGACATTGTCCTTTTTGTTTGTTTGTTTCTTTGTTTGTTTTTTAATTACAACAGATTTACTGGACTCACATCTTCAATGAAAAATTTTGCTTTCATTTTCATAAGGGGTGTTGGCCTGAAATGTTCTCTCTTTTCCTTGTTCATTTTAATCTTTTTTTTTTTTCAAATGTCCCCATATGGTATGTGCATGTAAAAATGAGTTGTCGTGCTCTGAGATTATTTAAGTAACCTAGGAATGGCCTGTTTCTTGGGTTTGTAGGATTTTCCTTCACACTGCTGGGTAGATCTTGGTATCTTTTTAAATTTTGCTATTAGCAATTTGTCCTGTTTATCCTAAAGAAATGATGGGAAAATACACCATGCACAGATGTTCACCAACGCATTCTTTCTCTCAGTGAAGAATTCGAAACAACCTCGATGCCCCACAGTAGGAGGGTGGGGGGCAAACGGCTCCCCGCGAGCCAGGTGACCGTGCAGCCAGGAAAACCAGCAGTCAGGAAAACTACAGAGCAAAACACAGAGTTCAGGATGTGAAAGTGAACGTGGGTTATCATTCCAATCTGGACAAATGTGGACGCAGGAAAGGACAGCGAGAAGGCCAGCTTCTGGGATTACTGATGGCTTTCTCCCTGCGTTTACTTACCAAGCTTTCTAGAACACGCAGTCGGGACCCCCAGCAAGCACTCGGGAGCTGGCTGCCCGTTTCTTACTCCTGCTCCAACACCTACAGGCATTATGACCGTGGGCAAGTGCCATAACCACTCTGTGCCTCAGTCTCCTGTTTGTCTGCTGTGAGAAATACCAAATATACTTACATAAACACACAAAACCTTCAACCTTCTGGCACACAGCAAACTCTCTGTCAAACATTTGCAAGGTTTTCTGGAAATATAGAGACAAGACAATGTCTAGTGCCTCCCATCCCTACTTCAGTAACTGCATCTTGCTGTCCTTCGACCGACGGAAGAACGTTTTTGCAGGAAATGACCGCGTTGGGAGACGTGAGCAGACAAGATTTCGTCTAAGAAGCAGGACCACCTTTTTTTCAACGAAATAGCTTTCTCCACAGCAGAACATGCTCACACGAGAGCCGGACGCCTACAAGACGTGGAAGGGAGAGGACGATCTTTGGCGACGGAGAAGAGGGAATGCAGAACGAGTTGTCTCCCTCTCCCTTAACAGCAAGTAGAAGTACACGGCCTGAGCGGGGTCCATCGATGGGTCAGTCCCCACGTCACCGCAGCAGAGGCTACACTGTCCCTGCGTTTTGTTCCAAAGCACACTGCATCTTTTCGCTGATTCCACCATCTTGCTGGAAACAAACCCTCCGTTCCTGGAGCAGAGCCCAAGTACTTCGACGAGTGCAGTTTTATTGCCACTTCGGCCGCTAAATCAGGGGACAGAGCTCCTGAGCGTTTCTACTTGGCCACTGCCCAGAATGTTCTGGAGGCCACCAAGTCCAACGAAAGGTAGGCACAGTCTTCTACCTGTGTGGGTCGTTGCTGGGCGGGCATCCTGACCTGCAGCACAGGGTTGCTGGTCCGCGTGGTCAGACTGCCGGGACGGCTGTGATCAGCTCCCTTCCGTGCTCACTCGGCGGGAAGCTCTGTCTCTCGGATGCCAAGGTCTCACCCGGACTCCAAAGGCCTCAGCTGCCCCTCAACGGGGATTTAACACCAACCAGGGCTGCCTCTGTGATGCACAGGATTGCTTTGTCTTGCAACACATTTCCCGTTTACCTAGTGGCTTTTGCAGGGGACAAGGCAAAGCTCCATGGGAAAATCCTAATACCCGACTTGCCCATTGCCTGTCCGTGCTCCTTGCAGCCTTCATGAAGTCAATCCTCGAGACGCGCAGGAGAACAAACAGTCCATGCCCACGTTACACACGTGGGAGAGGGCAAAGTGAAGTCCCTCCATCAGTAGACGTGTTTATGCAAGCCTCTGGTAAGGGACAGCGTAGCAGGATTAAGGCAGGGTCTTTACCGTCCACAGGCTTCCAGTCGGAATTGCCTTGCAGCACTGTCAGTTAGTCAAACCACCATTAGGAATCGCTTCAAGACCGCCCATGGAATTTGGGGGCAAAGGATTCCCACAGTGGCGGTCGGGGGTCATGTGGAGACTTGGGACCCTTAGGAGGGTGTGGTCCCTAAGGTGACAGGAGGGCTTGGGTCCTGGTGTTTTCAGCAGAGCGTGGGGGCAGGCTTCTGCTCCCGAGTAAGACGCTCCGCTGGCTCATCTCTCTGCGTGGAGTTTGTGATTGTTTCAGAGACGAGGTTGACAGGGGGAATCAGCGTTCGGGTGGGAGAGTGGCTGAGCGGGAAGCCCAGAGATCACCCGGGACGGAGTCCTGAAGTCGGTGGCAAACCAGCTCAGAGTGAGCAGGTTCAGGGAACCAGGAGGCCCAGTCGGGAGCAGAGGCAGGACCAGGCGCGCCTGCTGAGGGGCCTTCGGGAGCTGGTCTGACCCCCGGGGCGGTCCCCAGCCCAGACCCCAGCAGCGGTGAGCAGCGGCACGGGGCGTCCGGGCCCAGGACACGGTTTCCACCGCAATGAAATGAGGCGTCTGGACTCATTTCTCTACAAATTCCTCACTGTCGTGCACTCTGTGTCACCGAGGAAAAGCCACCTCTGTGTGCGCACGCGTCGGGCTCTCGGGGAGGCAGGTCCTGCTTGGTGGCTTTGGGGCCCAGTGCAAAGCCACGGCCGTGGCGGGGAGGGGCAGCGAAAACCGGGCACGAAGCACAGACAGAGAATCCTGCAGCAGCATGGGGTGCGTGGAGGAGAAACTGAGGCAGGCATCGTGCCCCTCAGTGGCCGGGAGGGATGAAGGGGGAAGAACCAAGACCCAGGCATAGGGGAGGCCTGACGGAGAGGAGTAGATGCCGACACGGGGAATGGTGCTGTGGCGCCTTTCTCAGGAGGGAGTCGGGGCACCTTGCACGTCTGGGTCTGGGACGATGCACGGAGTGGGGGCGGCCAGAGAGTCTGATGGAGACGTGGTTTAAACCTAGGTGTGGCCGTGGCTCCCCCCGTGGCTCAGCTCCGTGGCTCTGGGGGAGGTGGAGCAGAGCTGCAGCCCCCGGAAGGCCCAGGCCGTGCAGACATCAGGAGCACGTGGAGGGAACATGGCCTGAGCGCTCGGCGGGACCCGGGCCGAGAGCGCCACGTGGTTTTCGGTTGAGGTGAGATTCCCATGGCAGAAAACGAGCCACAGAAAGTGCACAGCTGAGAGGCTGAGTGACCTGGTGCTGTGCCACCGTTGCCACGACCTGCTGCTGGGACGTTCAGGTGACCCCGCCCACAGCGCCCATCCCCACGGAGTAGGCACCGTGCCCCCCGCCCCCGCTCTCTGTCTCTGCGGGTTTGTCTGCAAGGCTCGTCCGGGCTGAGGGCTGCGTCAGAGCTCCCGTCCCCTTCATGTGGAGCGGGGGCCGTTGGGTTCAGGCAGGGGCTGGGGCGGGACGCTGGGGGGCTCCCGCCTTGCGCTGTTGGGCAAGTACAACCTGCTGGGGTTTCCCATGCACCCTGTGCTGTTTCGAGAAGTTCCCCGGCAGCCCCTCTCCCCGGTGGGGAGGTGGCCTGAGCTGCGCACAGGTACACGGCTGCGCGAGCCTGGAATGAGAGTCGGACTCCGGGGCCTGTGCCCTGAGCCACCACCAGCCATCTGTTGGACTGACAAGCCCCAAGCTGCAGAGCAGGAAGTCGCCCCAAGCCTCAGGGCATAGAAGCTTTCTTCCCTGGTGCTCTTTGGGGGTCGGGACCTTGCTGGGACTCTGGCCACAATCATGCTAAGGCCCCCCCTAAGCATGTCCTGACACTAAGAGGAGACCTGCTATCTGGGGGGCTGGTCCCTGAGCTGCAGGGCCTTGGGAGGGAGCTTGTGACACGGGTGGGGACCACTGAGTGTCCCAGAGGCTGTGTCTTCAACAGGCTTGAAATCAAATTTAAAGACACATTTAAAAAGAATAAGGGAGAAAACCTCAAAGATATGCTATTGTAACAGTGAGTGTTTGGGGGGTCAACACAGAGAAATGCGCACTGTGGGAGGACACTGGGGCTCTGCTGGATGGCGCCCTGGATGTGCGGGCTGGGCCTGGCCCCTGACAGCCTGGCAGGCCGCTGGGGACTCTGAATGCCAACCCGAAGGCCAGGGCTGGGGAATGGGCATTGCTCACTGTGCTCACCTTGGCCTGGCAGTGGCTCTCCTTGAGGGCAGGCAGCCTTAGCGACTACAGCCCCCATAGCAAGGGAAGCTCTGGGAAGCGGCTCGCGGGCTCCGGGCTGTGCTGAGCAGTGGTGCAAGGTGGAGGCGGGCGCGTGGTGAAGCTTGCCAGGAGGGCAGCTGTTTCTAAGACTGGTTGTTGTGAGTCTTCGTGAGAAGCTCAACAGATTTCTTTTAACAACTTTAGAAAGGAATTAATATACTTGCACAGCAAAGGTAAGAAATTCAGGAGGGGGAGCGCAGACTGGGAAGGGACCCCCCAGGCACACGTCCCGTGCGCACACTGCGCAAACGTACAGGGCGCTGCCAGGAAGTTTCCTCCGCTCCTGGCTCGTGACTCGAGCTAGCCGGGGCCGCCCGCCTCACTGCTGCTTACCTCTTCCTCTCTGAGACAGCGCCTTCCCGGGCTGGACCCTGACACCAACGTTTCTTACTGACGGCCTTTAAAAATGGCTCTGTGAGGCCGCGATGAACCCATTCCCGGTGGCTTGAGGCCACGCTGAGCTCTTTCCTCCTCGGAACTCCTTAAAGCATGATAGTGTGTGACACATAGTACATCATCCCAGTCCTCCAACTTTGTTCCCAGTTGTTTTGTGCACACATGTGTGTGTGCGCACGCGTGCATGTGTGCATACGCACGTGTGTGTGCATGTGTGTGCACGGGAGAGTGTGTGTGTCTGTGAGTGTGCGTGCCTGTGGTTCTCCCCCCACCCCAACCTGAACTATAACATCATAGACTGTGAGAGATTAAAACCAGTTTCTCAGTCCCCATTTCCTATTCTCCACCCATAACTAACCCTAACCCGGCGACCGCCACAGGGTAAGAAACGCATTTTGATAATTAAGTCACTGGGAACCAATTTAATGTCAGGATTTGACAACAAGGGTGATGACGTTCAGGACCAAATCACAGAAGACCCTGGGTTTCCTGTGCTGAGTGGGGAGCGGAGAGGTCCAGAAAGAGAGTAAAATCAACTCCGCTCGACTCGACTGGCAATTTTGGAAAGACCCGCCTCTCAGCTGTGGTTTCAGGACTCGTCCCGACTTCTTCAGAGTCCGCGGAGCCCCTCCGCCACACGCTCTGGGTCATTTGAAAGACGGAACCGCATGCGAACTTGGAGATGGGGCCAGCTTTTGAGAAGGGTAGGAAAATGGTTTCAAATGCTGTGGCCGGCTCTGTGGCCGTGCCTTCAGGGACACGCCGTCCTGTCCCCGTCCCTGTCCTGGTACGTCGGTGGCAGCCTGGGGACCGGGAGGAGGCGGGGACACTGAACCTCACAGCATCCCTGAGGTGGGACCCAGGCTGGGAGCCTCCCACCGCCCATGCTGTGCACCTGCTCCCCTCGCTCTTCCCCCAGGCCAGCCCGATGGTCAGCCGTGGAGACGGCACGCTGCCCTGGAGCAGGTCCCCTGACGGAGCTGCCTCTGCTTCTGCCACAAGCCAGTCCAAGCCCAAGGACCCTCCCGGAGTCGAGCCCTCTCTGCCCCGGAGGTCCCCGCCGGCAAGTTCCTAGGGGCAGCTCCTTACCTTGATGGGGAAAGATATATTGTGACAGCACCTCTGAGGAGTAGTGGGGGCTCTTTGAGAAAATCCACAGTGTCCCCAGCCGGGCTGCTGGGGTCCTAACCAGCGTGACCGCAGCTTGCTGGGCGGGCTTTACTGGCACGGCTTCCACCAGCGCCCAGCCAGTCCAGGCACCGACGCCCCCACGAGACACGACGTGCTCCCCAAACTCACCAGCCTCCCAGAATCGGCATCAGAGTTCAGCTGGTTTTTAGGACGGACTGCTGTCATATTTGGCACAATCCAGGTAAAGCATTTTGGTTAGATTTGGAAGGTTTTTTGGTTTTTGGATTTTGAGACCTGGTTTTTCTGTTGTTTTTGATAATTCCCTAAAAGCAACCTGACCTTTTGGGGGCAATGAACCAGTTCTGGGTTTTCTTGAGAGTTTGTTCTTGGACAAGGAAATGCATTAGTGTTAGTACCATGCATTATTTATTAGATCTCTGGGTGCACAAGACATGTGCTGCTCATAATTAAAATAAAAACACACATAAAAGCACTTATTTCAGAGTCTAAGATGTAACCTCGTACACGGCTCAGCGTGTCCCCCTAAACGAGATTATGACGAGCCAGTTTAAATGCTCCTGGCACGTAAAAAAACAGTGTGATCATTTTTTTTTTTTCTTCTGGAAGAAAATGGACACAGGCAGCTGGCTTGTAGCGAAGATACCATGTGGACCTATCCTTGTTGAGATTTTAGTTATGTGATCGGGTTTCTCAAACCCTGCTTTCAAGTTTGTGATGGTCAATTTTACATGTCGATGTGGCTAGGTTGCGGTGCCCAGTTATTTGGTCCACACCGGGCTAGATGTTACTGTGAAGGTTTATTTAAGATGTGATTGACATGCAGATTAGTAGGCTCTCAGCAAAAGCACCCTCTACAGTGTGGGTGGGCCTAGTCTAATCAGTTGAAAGCAACCAGCAGTTTCCCAAAGAAGGCATTCTCACAACCACAACACAGAGAACTTGCTTGTGTCCTGCCGGCTGCCCTGTGGAATTCAGAACTGGGACTGCAGAATCACAGGTCTCCTGTCCGCCAGTCCGCACATTTCAGAATCTCCCGTCCCCACCATCTTATGAGCCAGTTGCTGAAATCTCTCCATCTCTGTCTCTCTCTTTTCTGTGTCTCTGGAGAACCCTGACCGATACAAATGTCATATGGCCAGAGGCTCTTAACTAAACATTGATCTTAAAACAGGCAAACAGTCCCCCTTCCCAAGTGAGCTGAAATTAGTTAAAATAAAATATATCTTTTATTTTCAAGATTTTGTTTATTTACTTGGCAGAGAGAGAGTAAGGGAGAGAGCACGAGTGGGGGTGGAGCAGAGGGAGAGGGAGAAGCAGGCTCCCCGCTGAGCAGAGAGCCCGATGTCAGGCTCCATCCCAGGACCCCGGGATCATGACCTGAGCTGAAGGCAGAGGCTTATCTGACTGAGCCTCCCAGACGCTCCAAAATAAAATATAAACCTGGTGGTTAGAAACGAAGGTTCATGTTCGATACAGTAAAATGGGCACATGTGCAATTTTTTTCATATACAATTTTAAGAAAAAGAGTTTGAAAAATAAAATATTTAGGGAAAACAGAGATAATTAAATGTTATTTTAAAGAGTTTCAAAAACATTGACTCAAACCTGTGTGAGAGTACAGTGAAAGTGGTCAAGTATTAATAGTTAACTCACATGAACAGATGCATCCCCAAACCCATGAAACTATATATTCAGTGAAGAAAGAAGAGCGGCCTTTGTTTGCTAAGTGAACAGAAACCTCACAGCTTCGCTGAAAAAATTCTGTCTTGTGAACAAGGGGCGTTTTTTGAGTGGTCTTCGTCCCCCGTGTAATGACTTCATCACCATCCGGCCGGAAGAGATGGCTGCTTCGGACCCCAAGCAGGGCCGTCAGATCCTGTGCTCAGAGAGATAAGCCAGAGCGGGTCCCTCTAATGGCACCGTGAAGCCAGGAGCATGCTGGGAGCCAGGAGCCTTTACGTCTATATGTAACCCTCCCCAGTAGGGCATTTATACGGCAGGGCCAGAAAACCGTCTGGCCCAGGTTCCAGTCCAACCAACCCATTTCGCGACACCTTCCACGGGGAACAGTCACATGTGTCCCTATTGTAAAAGGAAGACCTTCCCTCTGATTTCATCACATGAATCTCAATTTCCCACAGAAGTAAAATTAAATCAGAGTCTCCGATTTCTCAGGGTGGACTCTGGAAGTAGGAATTTCTACATTCGCTGGTATGAAAAAGACAAGATCACACCTTATATTTACACAGTTTGTACAGTTTACAAAGCACATCCCCCTCGTCACTGTTTGGACCTGTTTGGACCCTGACAATGACCTCCAGGGGTAGGAACATCAGGCACTCCTCTCTCCTGTGAAGGCAGGACAGTGAGACTCAGAGAATGTTCCAGACACAGGCCGAGGGGCAGACCTTTTCTACAGAGCTGGGGGAGCCCGGGCTGCCTGATCCCATCCCGTGCCCCAACCCCAGCTCACCGTCAGGTCACACTGGCACCATGAAACTCGACAGCCTCGTTGCATTAAGTAGAAGGTGGCCTCCGAGGTCAGGCTGGCGCATGAGGAGGGTTGAGAACGTTCACCCAATTTCATAGACGGAGGGGCAGTGACCACATAGTGAGTAAACTTGGCTACAGCACCCACCGTGTGCAACACCCCAAGTCCACGATGGCAGCCCTGTTGTCTCGGCCTCTGGATGCCCACGCCGCCCTGCAAGGTGTCCCCGTGCTGAGTGGTGGCCAGCGCTGGCGGCTGTGCTGGGGACCGCATCTCTCCATGCTGTGGTGGTCAGGTGCACAGCAACCTTGTTCTGTCAGGCCTCCGAGAACCTTCCTCAGATGAAGGTTGCCCCATGGGAGGTGACTGAGGAGCTGTGCACTACCAAGAACCGTGAAACAAATTCTTTAGCTAAATTTTCCAAATACAAATGAAATGTGAGATGCACAATGTACACCCAAAGAATGGAAGAGAGAGGGGGAGGCTGACCAGAGTTTTTAAAGACACACAGCGTGGCCCTGGGATGGGGAGGCACTGGTTCGCCACCCAGTCATCCCAGAGGAGCCTCTGGGACCTTCAGCAAAGATGTTCTAGGTCCCATGGCTTTGCTTTTCTTAAAGGACAGATCATGATTAGCAAGCAAACAGATTTTATAAAGAATGTGTAAAACCTTTAGAATGTGTAAAACCATAGATTAATATCACACAGGAAGGAAGGAAGGAAGGAAGGAAGGAAGGAAGGAAGGAAGGAGAAAGAGACTTGCATTGCTATAAAACTGGCAGCAATGTCCACAATAGCCAAACTATGGAAAGAACCCAGGTGTCCACTGAGAGGTGAATGGATAAAGAAGACGTGGTCTAGATATACAATGGACTATTACTCAGCCATCAAAAAAGTTTACGTCTTGCCATTGGCAACGACGTGAATGGAACTCAAGGGTATTATGCTGAGCACAAAACAAGTCAGTCAGAGAAAGACAGTTATCATAAGATCTCACTCATATGTGGAATTTAAGAAACAAAACAGAGGCTCATCAGGGAAGGGAGGGAAAAATAAAATAAGATGAAAATTGAGAGGAAGACAAACCATAAGGGACTCTTAACTATAGGAAACAGACTGAGGGTTGCTAAAGGAGAGGGGGATGGGGGATGGGGTAACAGGGGGACGGGCATTCAGGAGGGCACGTGGTGGAATGAGCACTGGGAGTTACATGCAGCTGGTGAGTCACTGAACCATGAAACTCAATAAAACTCTGAAACTAATAAATAAATTAATTAATTAAAAACTGCTTTCAAATAGCCATAAACACACCTCTTAACACGACTGTGCTTGTCTTTCCCTGTGAAATCAACCCCATCTCTACCTTGGGAGTCCCACGTTCGAGTTTTCCGGAGATGCACACGTTCAACCTGCGTGAACCAGAGCCGCACATGAGGTGCACCTACAGGGGCGTCTCCGATTTTGGCGTCCAGGCGTGTCTCCATCCTCTCTCCGAGTTTTGCCCTTTGACTTCAGAAACAGCGTCTGCGTTTTCTGTCTTCCGTCCTTTCACTTGGTTTTCGTAGGGCCAGACTGGAGACAGACGCCGAGACGGGCAGCCCAAGCTGCCCTGCGGGACATGGGCAGAGGGCCCTCCAGGGAGTGGGGACATCAGGGCCTGAGTCAGCGAAAGGGTCTCCCGCGTGGGAAGTCGGACCCTAAATCCTCAGAGCCACCATTTTGGAAACTCAGCAAATAAGAGACGCTCTCGACTGCTGCTTCTACTCTGGGGATGACTCAAGTTCACCCGCAAGGGCCTGAAAGTACCCAGGAACCATGGTGGCACTTCAGATGTCTTAGCATATGCTCGACTACCCCCAGGGTAAAGTCTGGAACTTCCGGGGCCCCCATGAACCTACTGGCTTCCTGGAGACTGTCTTACACCATCACCAATATCTGCTTGGCCTCAACAGCCATCCCGTGAGAGTTCACCAGGAGCTGGCATCCGTAATCCACCAATAGATACTCAGAATTTTGATCTGGATACATCGATCCAACTGCCATATTGATCGAGTGCCCACTGTGCGCCATGTAATGATGGCCACCATCTGCTGTCTTATTTCCCATTCCTGGTCATGCCCTGAGAGCATCTCATTAAGGAGCTATTCCTGTTTCCGTCGGGTAGAGGAGAGTGTGGGGCTCGGGAGGAAGTCAGTCCTTTGCTTCTCAGACCCAGTAAGAGACGCAGAGGCAAGTCTCCAAGCTAAACTCATCACCTGTCCCCCAAGCGCTCACTGGGCACCTGCCATCATTCTCAAAGTAGGTTCATTTCATTACCTCGAAACGTTTCTACGCACTCTCTCTTCTCTCAAAGATGAGAAAAATGAAGGCCCCAAAGTAACTTTCCCAATCGACTGAGCTAGTTACTATCAGAGACAAGGTCCCAGCACTGTAATAAATTCCAGTTCACTTAGCACTGTTTTCCCAGTGGGCCCATCTGCATTTTCTTGTTCGTTTAATACGTACACATACGTGTGTAGAGCGAAAAAGTTAGACTTGAGACTCATGAGTTGTTTTCAGACAACCTTAACAATTCCTTCTGTCTCCATAAGGAACCCAAGAACAACTTCAAAGACTACTAACAGGAAATACCCGGCTGTGTTCACCCATACAGAACTATCATAGCATTCCGGTTGTCGGGGTGAGTAAAACTGGGGAGACCGCCCCACTTCCAGAGCTCTGTCTTCTTAGAGTGAATTTATGTTCATGGTAATATACGTCACACCAGCCACACGGGGGGATAACGGAACTGCAGGGACAGTTTCTGCCCTCGGAGGGCTTGGCTCAGTTGGGAAGAAAGATGCCGCCCAGGGATGGTCGTACATGAAATGCCTTGAAACTGACTTCCAAGTAGACTCTTCTTTCCCGAGCATCCTTGAATGGGAAGGGAAGGTCCTGGATGTTCACGCAATTGGGTCCTCAGATGAAGAGCCACTCATCTTAGAAAGGTGTGGGAAATTTTCGTGAACTCCGATTTCCATGGATAACCCATTAAGTGCCAAATGCAGAAATCGAGCCCCACACAAGCAAGACGACAGATGGTGGAACACAGGCATCCTGAGGCGGGACTCATCTCGGGAGTCCCACAGGAGGGGAGGGGTCCTTGGCGCCGCCGTCAATGCCGCCTCTGACCTGGTTTGTGTGTTCTTCGTGGAGCCAGAAGGAAGCCCAGCCGGGGTGGGGGGCTTCCCCCGACAGGCATCCCTGCTCTGCTGGCTCCATCCCGTCCGCCGTGCGCTACGAGAGGAGGGACCTTGAAGGAGGCAAGAGCAAGAACCGCGGGAGGAACCGCGGGAGGCGCCGGCGGAGGAAGGGAAACTGAGCAAAGCAGGACGCCTGGCCCGAGGGGTGGGTGCGGCCGTGGGACGACCCCGACCTGCTTGAGCTCCTGGTCCGTCCAGGTGACGTCCTGGCCACTGTCCCCCCAAGGGCAGCTGAGCTAGTTTTCTGAGACTCCATGGAAGGCCTGGGCACAGGACAGGCATTCGGGGGGTCCTGTGTTTCTCTGAGCCGTATGCACCCTAGTTCCTCGGGGCACCCCTGTCTTCCACAGCCCTGGGTTTCCCGGGGGTCCACGTCCTCTTCTGGAGGGAAAATTCCCACACTGGGCAGCTCGTTAGCAAATACAAACGAGCAGGTTAGCGGTTTAGCAAATGCAGTGCGTGTCCGTTTGAAAGACGGACACAGGGAGAAAATGTTTTCTCATTTGTGTGGAAGAGGCACTCGATGTTAATTAGAAAACAAAAGGAGTCTGCTCTGTGTCTGCCTTGACCTGGGGCCCCCTTTGTGCTGCTCAGAGAACCTGGAGACAATCGTCACCCCTCCCCGCACAGGGAGTCTTCTTCCCAGTGGGAGAGAGGGGCTGGGAATTGGGTTAGCCGGGGTCTCCCGGAGCAGAGGTTGGGGGCCCTTACTCGGCGTCTGCTCACTGGTCTGCCGGGGTCCTGGTCGTGACCGCACGAAGGCAGTTCGAGCTCCTGAAGCTCATGTGCACAGGGGTCCATCCCCCCAGCCTGTGGTCACAAAGCTCCAGAAGACGAGGGAGGATGGGACCTGCCCGGCAGAACTCACCAGCCTGTCCTTCCTCCCCGGGCCCCAGTGCCGCTCGGGCCACCCAGCTGCTCTGCGCACGCGTGGTTGCCCCCGTGCCGCGTGGGAGCCTTCCAACTCAGGAGCGTGTGCACACTGTCACCGTGGTCAGCAGTCACACATGCGCGGGCTCTGCCACAGGCCCTGGAGGGGCGTGACGGGACCGATGGTGTCTGTCCCCAGTGCAGCAAGCCGCCCGTGGCACACTCAGCCACAGATCCAGCAAGAAACCCCTGAGTCCAAAACCCACACTCCAGTCCCTGGGGCCAGCCGGCGGGCCCACCCCACAAAAATCCCCGTCCCTCTGAAGCGTCCTGACACCTCTACCATGGCCGGGAGCTTGAGCCCCTCCTCCCCTGCAGCCCGAAGGACAGACAGACGGCTGGCTCCCACACGGCCGGCGCCACAGGACCCGAGGAGGTCGCCGCTGCTGAGAGGTGGCTGTCCCCACCGCAGCTCGCATGTTCACCTCCTCCCGGATTAGCCCAGCTGCCCCGGAAAACCCGTCCCTAGGAATGGTCTCACCTCCCTCCGCAAGGAACAGGGAAGCTCTATATCGGGCGCGCGGGGATGAGTACGGAACCTGGTATCAGTCGCTTACACCTTAGTTCCACTAAGTCGAACTATGGCCTCTCCTAGGAATGCGGTGCCCGTTTAAGCTTTAGCTCCGACCCTGGAAACCCTGCCGCGGTGCTCTCCGCCCGGCCGCCCGCCCTTCCCTCCCCAGGCAGGACCTGCCCTGCACCTGCTCCGGGGGCTTCCTGTGCAAGCGGTGGGGTCTGCGGGAGCCCACGCACCCTCCAGGACTTCGGCTCAAAGTCTTCAGGCCCGAGGGGATGTTAGAACAGGACTTGGGCCGAAACCCTCCTGGGAGGAAAGGCTGCAGGTGCCCATTTGAGCACTGGTGGGTCAGCTGGGGCCCCGGGCGGGGTTCAGCTCGGACCCTAGGGCTTTAGCGCCCTGGAGCTCCGTAGGGTGGAACCACGGGGCTGGAAGGAGTTCCGTGTTCCAAGGTAGCAGCTAGTTCCAGAAGCAAGTCAGAGGCTGGCCAGGTGGGACGGCGGATGCGGGAGAGTGCGGCCCACGTGGCTCCGCAAACACAGCAGCGACAGGCGTGGGCGGGATGGGAGATGAGCTGCTTCGAGTCAAGGCCTGGGAGCCTCCTTGGATTCACAGCGAGCTCTGTGCCAAGAGCACGAACGTTGCAGCTCAAAGCCGGGACACTGAGGACACGCCAGCAATTCGATGCCTGAAACAGTTCAGTTATGTATGAAGTTTCTGGAAAGAAAATCTTGGCCCTCAATCTAAACGGACGGCCTTCCAGCCAGATGCCCTGCCCCCCCCCCCCCCTTTAGAAGCCCTCCTGGAGCAGCCTCACAAAACAGACACGGAAGCTCTCTGTTAACAGTAAGTGTCCAGAAAGAGAAAGGGCGCCGGGTCTCGGGTCAGTCTCTTGAGCACTGTCTTTCTGATTTTAGGACAAGACATGATATGAGGTGGCAGCCCTTGTTTCCAGCAACCCCCGAACAGAGCAGAAGGCAAACGGCTGTTCCCATTCTCCACTCTGAGAAGCTCAGATGCCGGACATGTTCGCCCTTGGTGCTGTAAATGACCTTGACCCACACCCATCAAGGTTCCTGCCTTCTAGCTCGGAGTGCTGGGGTTGCTTCTGCCGCAGAACCAGCGTCTGCGGCCGAGATGGTGGAGCTTCGCCAGCTCCTTGTGCCCTCCCCCGTTCTTGTTTGCTCATCGCTTATGAGAAATGTGTGCTGTGTCAACCCTATAGCCAGACACTGATAGCGGGCACTCTGGTACAGGGCTTTGTGTTTTTCCAGGCGTTCTGGTAAGCAATAGCTCACTTATTCTTATATTCCTAATCACTGGTAAATTACGGAAGATATAAATACATTCTCTTTTTTTAAAAAAATAGAATACTTCAGATAAAGTTCCTTTGGCTGCTCTCCTTTCTCCTGCTCCCCAAAGGTAATCCCTCTAGCTATCTTTAGATGTGTTTATATTTCTACACACATTTGATGTGTCCTGTTACATTGTGTGTGTGTGTGTGTGTGTGTGTGTGTGTGTACATGGGTGGGTTATCACAGTACAAATATAATTTTGCAACATGTTTTTTTTTTACTTTGTTACTTTTTAAAGTACTTTATTTTTAAGAACTTTATTTTTGGGTTCATAGGTTAAATATAAGGTAATTATATTTAATATTAAATTAAATATAAGGTACAGAAATTTCCCAGAGACCCCCTCCCCCGACACGTGACGGCCTGCCTGTTACCAGCAACCCCACCAGAGCCCTGCATTGGTTACAACTGGTGAACCCACACTGACACATCATAGTCACCCACCGTTTACATGAGGGTCACTCTTGGTCTTGTGCATTTGATGAGTTGCCCGAATGTGTAATGTCATGGGTCCACCATGATGACATCACACAGGGTAGTGTTGTTGTCCTGAAAATCCCCTTTGCTCTGCCTGTTCATCCCTCCCCCGACCCAATCCCTGGTAACAACTCATCATTTTATTGTCTCCATAGTGTTGCCTTTTCCAGAATGTCCTACAGAATGTGGGCTTTTCAGATTGGTTTCTTTCCCTGAGTGACAAGTACTTAAGTTTCCTTCATGTCTTCCCGTGGCTAGAGAGCTCATTTCTTTTTAGCTCTGGTTACAGTCTATTGTCTGGATGGACCACAGTTTATCCATTCACCTGCTGAAGGACATCTTGGTTGCTTCCAAGTTTGGGCAATTACAAATAAAGCAGCTATAAATATCTATGTGAAGGTTTTTGTGTGGACGTAAGTTTTCAGATCCTGTGGGTAAATACCAAGGATCATAATTACTGGATCTTGTGGTAAGAATATGTTTGGTTTCATAAGAAACCAACAGCTGTCTTCCAAAATGGCTATACCATTCTGCATTCCCACCAGCAAAGAATGAGAACTTCTGTTGCCTCCTATCCCAGCCAGCATTGTCAGTGTTCTGGATTTTGGCCATTCTAATAGGTGTGTGGTGGTGTCTCATTATGCCTTTAATTTGCATTTCCAAGGACTTGTGATGTTAAACATTTTTTCCTATGCTTACTTACCATCTGTATATCTTCTTTGGTGACTTGTCTGTTCAGATCTTTTGCTTATATTCCAATTAGGTTGTTCATTTTATTATTGGTGAGATTTAAAGTTCTGTATACTTCTGGATAACAGTCTTTTAACAGATGTGTCTTTTGAAAATATTTTCTCCCAGGCTTGCCTTCTAATTCTCCTGACGTTGCCTTTCACAGAACAGAAGTTTTTCTTTTTAATGAGCTCCAACTTATCAATTTTTTAATGGATTGTGTCTTTGGTGTTGAATCTAAAAATTCATCACCAAACCCAAGGTCATGCAGATATTCTCCTCTTATCTTCTAGGAGTTTTATGCATTTTGCAGTTAGGTAATAGTCCATTTTGAGTTAACTTTTGTGAGGGGGTGTAAGGTCTGTGTCTAGTCTAGATTCATTTTTTGCATGTGGATATCTTGCCTGGTTTGTTGAAAAGATTATCTTTGCTCCAGTGTATTGCCTTTGCTCTTTTCTCAAAGATCACATGATTATATTTATGAAGGTCTATGGCTGGACTCTCTATTCTGTTCCGTTGATCTGTTTATCTTCTCCATTGCCAACACCACCCTGTCTTGATTCCAATTGCTTTCAGTAATTTCTTGAAGTTGGATAGTGGCATTTCTCTGATTTGATTCTTCTCTTTCAATGTTGTGTTGGCTATTCTGGGTCTTTTGCTTTTTCACATGAACTTTAGAATCAGCTTGTCAATAGCCACAAAATAACCTGCTGGGATTTTAACTGAGATCATATTGAATGTATACATCAAATTAGGAAGAAACAACATTGACAGTATCAAGTCTCCTTATCCATGAACATGGGCTGTCTCTCCATCGATTTACATCTTCTTTGGTACCTTCCATCAGTGTTTTGTAGTTTTCCTCTTATACATACTTTGTTAGGTTTATATCTAAATATTTCATTTTGGAGGAATGCTAATGTAAATGGGAATATGTTTTTAATTTCAAATTCCATTTGTTTTCAATATTTTCCTTGACCTTAGCAAGAAAGATTTGAGTTTCTCACAATTAAGTGATATTAACTGTAGGGTTTTTTTTGGTAGATTTCCTTGATTAATTCGAGGAAATGTTCCTCTATTCCTGGTTTGTTGAGAATTTTTATCATGAATGAGTTTTAGATTCTGTCAGATGCCTTCTCTGCATCTATTGATATGATCATGTGATTTTTCTTCTCCAGCCTATTGATATGATAGATTGCATTCATTGATTTTCAAATGTTGAGCTGAACACCTGGGATCACTCGCACTTGGTTGTGGTGTACAATTGTATGCATTGTGCTTGCATTTGATTTACTAAAATTCTTTTGAGGATTTTTGCACCATGTTTATAAAAACTATCAGTCTGTGGTTTTTTTCCTTAATGTCTTTGTCTGATTTTGATGTTCATCTCTTCAAGTGACATAATGCCTCCTTAAAAAAGTCCAACTAAAAATGTGTATGATTTCTATTATTTTTTAAGAGCACTCAAAATATGCACGTTATCTTAAACAACAAAAGGACATTTAAAAATCCCTTTTAGCATATTATCTAGTACTATTTGCTTAAAATACGTAATCACGTTCACAGTAAAACCAATCGAAGCCATATGTGAATAATAATGCCTTATCAACAGCAATGTATGGGTGGGTATTTCATAGTTTCCCCATCTACTGTTTCATTTTACTCTCATGAGTGGGCTGGTATTGCTATGATTTCCCTTTGCAGATTAGCAAACAGTGACTTGGGGATGCATGCCTTCCTTGGGGTGAAATGAAGTTGAATGTTCTAACTCCTAATCCAGGTCTTTCCACCAGAAATATAAGCTTTCCTCCATGGGCCTTTTTCTTGCCTCCCTGAACCCCAGTTTTTCCCAGCATATTCACTGAAGGTCTCTAACTAGAAGCTCAGGGCTAATCCAGCCTACAAAGCAAGAGGTACAGCTTTACCCTCATTTTGCTCAGCCCCTCCCACCTACCTCATCGACCCCCATCCCCTTGTTGCAGAGCCATCCGAGACACAAGCTGGGTGGGCTGCCCAAGAGCACTGCATATGCACATGGCTCCCTCCTTTCTATCCATCTCATCCCAGTGCTGACCTCGGACTCCTGTGTGACCAGAAATGACACACTCCCTGCTCTTAGCCATGACATAAGACCTAAAACTAAAGCCCAAGAATCTGTGTGCCTTGACGTCTGGCAATTTTTGGAGGGCCTCAGATGGCGTCAGGGCACGTTCCCCTCTCCACTCTGCTCCCATGGACATGGTCTTCTCCCAAAAACCTCCTCATACCAGCACCAAACCCAGAGCCTGTTTGTTCCCTTGGAGTGGGCTTCACTTCCCTGAAAGCTCGAAGAATGGTTCAAATAAGCTCATCGTATCCCCCATGGGCATCAGCCGCTGACACTCCGGAGCCTCTTCCCACAGCCCCTGCTGGTTCCCTCTGCTCCTGCAAGCAGTCAAGGCTCCTTGCTCTCTTCACACTTTCCCACTCACTCTGCGCCCCTGCTTACGAGTGCACGAGCCGCTATTTAGAGAGACATGGGTACCAAATGTTAACGGCCCTGGGGAAGGTTAAGATGTCCCCATCCAAGGGCCATCAGATCCCTGTGATGTCCTCCACGTTGGGCCATTACCTCGCACAAACTAGCGGCACGCCTTCAGTTTTTCTTTTAGAGTCTCGGCCTTTTGGGAAACTACTCTGCGGTTGTTTTAAATGTGTGCGTTATTTGTCACAAGTGACAGGTTTATATTCGTTCAGAGAATGGAGAGAGACGAAGGCCCCTGGAGATCAGGGTCAACCAGAAAGCCAGAGGGGGGCAGAGAAGACTCCTAAGCGGGGCTCCCCAGGGGCACAGGGGAAAGGACCCGGTCCCTCTTTCCCAAGACATCTCTTAGAGCCCGGCCCTGGCCTGCAGGCACCACGTTGCCGTGCTGCGATTTTGCCCCCGTTCAGGTTCTCCCTGTAGACCAGGCAGAGGTGGGCTTCCGGGCCACACCAGCTGACCAATTACAGGCAGGCCCAAACTTGAGCGTTCTCGGGCCCCTGGCCCTTTCAGCGACCCCTATAGTCCCCCAAGGAGAACATTCTCCTGCCTTCCGTGCTGGTATTTAGAAATGACTGATGTCAAAAACCCCAGCTCCATCCTCCCCGAGAGGCAGGGAGCGAAGGAAGGCGAGGGCACACAGGATGGTGCTCGTTCAGAAATCCGTTTGCACCTAGAGAGAACAGCAGATTTCTCTTCCTGGCATTTTCTCGTAGACATACATTCTTCAAGGCACACAGAGCGAGGAGCCCAGCCAGTCCTTCTGGACTCTTCCTCCTGCCTGCTTAGGTGGGCCTGGCACAAGGTAGAACAGCCCTGGAGTGTTTTCTTGTAGTTGCTTTACCCCCCAACTCCGCATTTATACAAATATCAACACGACATTTAAAAGTCTCGGTCTCCCTCTTATTCACAGAATCTGTGAATTATTCCCTGTGATTTCTGCAGTGTTCAAACCCGGTGCATGTTCGCATAGTGTTCCTGCGGCAACATACGAGGCCCTCGCCGGGCCTGCGCGTCTTCTCTGGGCTTCAGAATGAATCCCTATGTAGGATCCATTTTAAACGATGCGCCTAGTTGCACAGCGGAGCCAACATCTGGAACAGTGGAAGACGGTCGGGTAACATTGTGAAATATAAAATATGATACTTATTAACTTTTTCCTGTGTTAAAAATATTTTTAAATAATGGAAGAAATCTGATAGCACATTTGAAAAAACTTTACTGCTCCGAAGATCTAGAAAGAAAAAGAATTCAGTCCTTTTAGGGTTTATTTCATTTCTTTTTGCTTGAGTTGCACTTTTTCCAATTTTAGAACATCATTACCTTTGCAAAAATGGATTTTGCTCCAAAAGCATTCTCACACACTTGCCTTTTTGTAGGTACGAATGTCACACTGAGCCACAGAAAAACAAGCCGTACATCAACGTTTTTTTTTTAAAGATTTTATTTATTTATTTGACACAGAGAGAGATCACAAGTAGGCAGAGAAGCAGGCAGAGAGAGAGGAGGAAGCAGGCTCCCTGCTGAGCAGAGAGCCGATGCGGGGCTTGATCCCAGGACCCCGGGATCATGACCAGAGCCGAAGGCAGAGGCTTTAACCCACTGAGCCACCCAGGCGCCCCCGTACATCCAAGTATTAACGAGCAAAGCAAGTCCACGGTGGGAGGGGCTGTTGTCATCCTGGTCCTCCTCGGGTGCAGCCGTGTGACAGACAGGGGTTTGCCGGTTTCTGACAGCCCACGTGTGGGAGCTCCACGTGCCCCTTCAAAGTCTATCCAGAAAACCGTTCCAGCCGCTAAAGGACACAAGGAAATCTCAACCAGGACCGTCCTGACCATCGGGGGCCGGGGCTGCAAAGTGGCCAGCAAGAAGCAAATGCCCTAAGCAAGACCCGCCCGGGGACTGGCCGCCGCCTCTCCGCGCTTTCTGAAACCGAGTCCTGGCCGCAAATGTCTCCAAGTCAAACTCGAAGCCTAAAACAGCTCCAAAATGTTGCCTGGGCACAGTTGTCCCCCAGGAAAGGGACTCTCCCAGAAGGAATGGAAAGACAGAGGGACAATGTGAAACAGACACGAACTGCCGGCAAACGTGCCTTCTTTAATTATGTGATAAGAGATTAAATAAATCTTTAGCCCAAAACACCAAATGTCTGTCTATCCAGCAAACACAGTGAATCAGCAAATTGTCTTTCTCCAGCCTTCCAGGTTAGTGAAATTGACCCGTCTTTCCAGCCAACCTGTCTTCGGCTTGCTACTGTTGCCAGAGCTTTAGAAAATTTAGAAGGCAATGTTCCAGCCGGTGCAAGGCCAAGGGCTCCCTGATGGCCAACGTCTAGGAGGGCAAGAGGAGACGCCCAGGCGCACATGCTGCTCCGAGGAGCAGAAAATACCAAGATCACAGCCCCAGCCCTGGCTGGAAGCCAGACACCCTGCAGATCCCGCTCCGAGGTCGTCCCCAAATAATCTCCCACACTCTCCACAGGAAGCGCCACACAGGTATGACGGGGTCGGCTTCATGGACGTAGACATGGAGGCTCATGGAAGCCAGTGTTTTCCCAAAATAACAGAGAAAGGAAGAGGCGCAGATAAAATGCTCACCCAGGTCTCACCAGATGCAGCTACTCCCGGGACGGTCTTCTCCAAACTGTTGGGTAACTACATATTCATGATGAACTGTTTTCTCATTATCCGAGAAACCAACTCCCAGAAATGTTTCCACCTTGAAGAGAGAGTCAAGGACAACAGACACCAAGAGCGGCTCAGTCGACCCTCCCGGGCGTGGAACGGCCAGCGAGCCGCTGAAGTGCCTGAGGAGGGTCGGGCGAGGGTGGCCTGGCGCTTCCCCAGAGCTTGCTTCGCCGAGCGCGGCGCCTGCAGTTTCGCACCAGCTGCTCCAAGAGTCGCTTTTAGACAGCAGGTGACAGTCATTTTCTCATTTTGCAGAGGAAGCCGCTAAGGTTCAGGCGGGTTAAATGATTCACCTGAGATCAGGCGAAACTCAGGATCCAGACACCAAGTCCCACGATCGTGGCAGAGAACTAAGCTCCGGGAAGCGTCGCCTCAGTTACGTCCGTCCTGAAAGGCCACTCGTACATTCCCATTTCCTAAAGATTTTCGGGAAATATTCTGGGGAAAATATTCACGTGGCGCTTCACGGCCACACAGTAGCTAATTTTCCGTAGTTGTCTGTCATTTGCGAGGGAAGCGGGCATACGAGGGCCGCGCTCAGCTGCGCCCGGCGACCACGAAGACCCCCGAAAGCAGGTGGCACGTCCCGGGGCGCCCTGACACTGTCAGCCCTGAGTGGGCTTCTCACTCACACACGGGGATAACTGCGCTTTTCCTGCAAGGACGTGGGTTCAGGTGAGACTATTGAGCTGCGTCGCGGACACCAGAGGACTCGCTCTGAGAGGCGTGTCTGGCCGGCCCGAGAGCAGAGGAGGCGTCGCTGCTTCTGGGGGCAGCTGCCAAGTCCGCGTACCTGCCTGACTCCAGCGCACGCCTCTCCTGCTTCGGGTTGGCACTGCCCACCGCTCCCCGCAGGACAGGCTCTGAACCGGATGCTTCACAGAGCTTGGCTCAGGGGATGGGGGTCCATGCGGCAGGCGGGAGCTGGTGCCCAGCGGGACAATGACCAGCACACAGGGCGCGCTCTGACGGGCTTTGACGGGCTCTGACGGCCGTAACCGAGACCATGGAAGCGGTGGCCTGAGAAACAGACTTGACGTCTCATAGTTCCGGAGGCTGGAAGTCCGAGATCCAGGTGCTCACCGACCGGGTTTCTGGTGAAGCAAGTCCCAACAAACGCAGGGTTGTGATGTTATACAACTTTTCCCAAAGCCCATATAACCAGATTTCATGGCTTTTCCTTTGTCTTAATTTCTGACTTCAAAACATTTAAAATACCAAGTTTCCATTTAACTGGGAAATTACCCTCTGAGTTTATTCTTTTCTTACATTTTGTTTATATACTACTATTGTGACTGAGAGCTGTAGTGAAGAATTTGAAAAACCACAAACGATAAAAGCACGCGGGCATAATAACGAAGGTAAATAACAAGATAGAGCTGAAGAGTGAATTAGTGAGTGAAAATATAAGACTAAGGCATTTTCTCAGAAACCTACAGGAAGGGCTGGAGAGATAGGAAATATCAAAGAAAAGCATAGAGGAATGACGGTAAGAACACCAATATCTGCACAATAGAAATCCCAGGAGGGACCAATAAAACCAGAGAAGAACGAATGTTTGGAAAAATAGTGCAGGTATATTTCCTGGAGAGAAAGAAGGAAAAAAAACTCAAAGAAGTTTTTAAAAAGATGGGAAAAGTAAGGAAAACCGGCACATAGGGACATATAGCAGTGAAATTTAAGACCAGCAAACACAAAGAGAACACTCCGGAAGCTTCCGTACGTAATGAGCAGGTCACCTCCTGAGAGCAGGACCCCGATTGTCACTGGACTTCCCAACAGCAGCACTGACTGCAAGAGAACAGTCGAGCAATATTTTTAAAAATTTAAAGAAAAACAGATTTGAACCTAGAATATTATTTCTAGAAAAGCTACCATTCACATGTAAGACACGTCGGGCAATCCCCAAGTACTCTCCGAGGGTTTCCATACAAAGACCCATTTTTTGTGAGAAAACACTTGGGGGGAAATCCTAAACCTAAGAGAGCTAGACCCCTAGACATCACTGTAAAAGACAGGGAATTCAAAGGAGCCAAATATGTTGGTGACGTTTGTTCCTGGGGAGAATCCAGAATCTAACCCGTGGGCAGTATCAACATTGACGGTGTGGGGGAAGAACGCCGCGGGATATGGAAGTGTGGTTACTTCCTTCCTTGTGAGGAGAAAAACACAGACACCGGTAAGCTTAAGAAGTCGGTGAGGATCCACGGGAACACCTGGGGGGCTCAGTTGTGTAAGGCTCTGCCTTCGGCTCAGGTAATGATCTCAGGGTCCTCGGATGGAGTCCTGCCTTGGTCTCCCTGCTCAGTGGGGAGTCTGCTCTTCTTTCTCTCTCTCTCTCTCCCTCTGACCCTCCCCACTGATCGCTTTTTCTCTCTCTCTCAAATAAATGAATAAAATCTTAAAAAAAAAAAAAGAAGTCAGTAAATATCAATGCACATGAGAACTTGTCTTGAGGTGAAGACAATTGTCAAAGCAAAAATGCCAAGGCTCAAGCCGGCAGAAGAAAATAGGGCCCACATGGTAGAAAGCAGAAACAAAAACTAAAAGGAGGAATTCAGCAAATTAAAAATGTAAGATAAGAGAAGTGAGCTTTTTCCTATGAGTAATTATGATAAATGAAAATAGGTTAAATCCACCAACTGAGAGACAGATCTGGGGTTAAAAAGAAGAAAAGAGAAAAACACTGAGAACAAAAAGACAGAGAAATGAAAATAGAAGGGTTAAAATCTTATACTAAGCAAATATGAACTGAAGGGAAGTTGTGTAGTAGTCGGAATTTCCGACAAAATGGAATGTATAAGGCCAAAAATACTGTCAGGATCTGAAGGGTGGCATTACCTGCTGGTAAAAGCCCAGAGAGAACCAGAAGCTAAATCCATAGTAAATGTAAGTACGACCTCAGCCCATGCAAGCAGCAAGTGCCAGGACCTCAGGGAGCAGTGGCTAAGTCAAGAACCCTTTATGAGACTTTAGCACATCTTTCCCCAAAAGGGACAGAACAAAAAGATAAAATCTAAGCATAGCTGTCCAAGACCCAAACAAGGTCTTCAATCAGCTTGAGCCATCACATAACATTTACAAAAATAGGCCAAACATGGATCAATGTCATTCAGGTTTTGTTCCACTATAATATTGGGATGAAACATAGAAATTACTGGAGCGCCTGGGTGGCTCAATCAGTTAAGCATCTGACTCTTGGTTTCAGTTCAGGTCATGATCTTAGGGTCACGAGATCAAGCCCTACATGGGGCTCCCTGTGGGTGTGGAGTTGCCTTAGATCCTCTCTCCCTCTGCCCCTCCCCTGCTCTTTCTCTGTCTCCCTAAAAATAAATAAATAAATAAATAAATAAAGTGCACAATTCAATTGCATTAGTGTCTTTACAGAGTTATGTAAGAGTTATGTAACATATTCTACCTGTAGAACATTTTCAGCTCCCTCGAAGAAGCCATCAGCAGTCACTTCACTCTTCCCTCCCAACCTTACCTCCCCACCCTGAGCCCAGAACAAACAATAATCTACTTTATGTCTCCATTGATTTGCTTTTTCTGGACATTTCTGGACATTTAAATGGTCTACGATACGTGGTCTTTTGTGACCACTTCTTTTACTCTGAGTAATGTGTTCAATATTTGTCTACATTGTAACATATATCAGCAATTCATTTTTTAATTGCTGCCAAATAATGTTGCATCTTATGGCTAGACCACATTTTGTTTATCCATTCATTAATTGACGGAAATCGTGTTGTTTTCACTTTGGGGCTATTATGAATGATGCTGCTATGAATGTTTGCGTGCAAGCTTTTGTGTGGACGTATGGTTGATTTCTCTTGGATATGTACTTAGGAGTACAATTGCTGGGTCATATGAAAATCCTATATTTTACATTATTAGAAACTAATAAACTGTTTCTTGAAGTGGTTACACCATTTTGTATTCCCACCAACAATGTATGTGTTCCAGTTTCTCCACATCAACACCTGCTATTGTCTGTCTTTTTGATGACACCCATTTTGGTGGATGTCAAGTACTATTTCATTATGGTTTTTATTTGCATTTCTCTGGTGACTAATAATGTTCAGCTTCTTTTGTTGTGTGTACTGGTCACTTATGTGTCTTTTACACAGAAATGACTATTCAAGCCCTTTGCTCATTTTTAAATTGGGTTGTCTTTTAATTTTTTAGTTGTCAGTGTTGTTATAGATTTTGGACACAATCCTCTTATCAGTTATATGATTTACCAATATTTTCTCCCAGCCCATGTGTTGTCTTTCATTTTACTGACAATCTCCTTTAAAGCACAAAAGCTTATGCTATTGATGACATCCAACTTTTCAGTCTCTCTTTGATCACTTATGATTTTGATATTATAGCTAAGAAATCATTGCTTAACCCAACATCACAAAGATTTATTGCCATATTTTCTTTGAAGAGTTTTATAGTTTTAGCTCTTACATTTAGTTCTATGGTCCACCTTGAATTGATTTTTCTGTATGGTGTGAGGTAGGGGTCTAATATTATTCTTTCACATGTGGGTATCCAAAGAAGCCAACACCATTTGTTGAAAAGATGATTCTTTCCCCGTTGAATTGCCTTAACACTTTCATTAATGGGCCATAAAAAAGGGATTTTATTTTTTTTTTAATTCAGTTCTGTTCCATTGACTTAGGTACCACGCTGTTTTGATTACCAGGGAATTTGAACCCTCTGAATTTGTTTTTTACCAAGATTGTTTCTGTGATTCGAAGTCCCTTCCATTTCCCTTTGAATTTTAAGTTCAGCTTATCAGTTCCTTTAAAAAGTCAGGTAGAATTTCATAGTGATTGCATTGAATTGTACATAAATGTAGGGAATATTTTCATTTTAACATCATATGTTCCTATCCATGGACACAGAATAGCTTTCCATTTATTTTGGTCTTCTTTGATCTTTTTTTCTACAGCGTTTTGTAGTTTTCAGTATAAATGAAACGACACTTCCACTGTTAAATTTATTCTTAAGTATTTCATCCTTGTTGATGCTTTTCTAAGTGGAAATTTTAATTTTATTTTCAGATTGCTTATTGCTTATATATTATAGAAATACAATGATTTTTTTTGTATTGATTTTGTATCATAAACTTGCTGAATTTCTTTATTAATTCTAATACATTTTTAGTGGTATGGCAAACTTTTAAGAAATAGTTAAGTCTTCCTATACAATTCTTTAAAATAAAATACTAGAATGATTAAAAAGTTGCCTAGCACATTTTTACGAAGCTTGTATCATTTTGATTCTAAAATCAAATAAAAGTAATATAAGGAAAGAAAATAAAGTTTCAAAAATCCTAAATAAAATTTTAGTCAAAAGATTCCAACATTATATTTAAACATCATAAATCATGACCAAGAAGGGTTCATTTCAGAAATTCAAGGAGAATTGAATATCAGAAAGGTAATTAATGCCTCTTTTCCACTAAATGTTTAAAAGGGAAAAGTTATACAACTATCTCACCAAGTCAATGACATAAGAAAGTATTTGATGACTTAATACAAAATCTCTCAGCATACAAGATTATAGAAGATTTCCTTAAGGCAAAGTTTACATGTCAAAAATCTAAAGCAAATATACATAAAGAAACAACTTTAAATGCATTGTCTTTAAGTTTTGGGGGTGGAAACAAGAATATTCACTATCATAGCTGTATTTTAACATCGTCATAGCAGCCTTAGCTAATGGTATAAGGAAAGAAAATTAAAACAAGTTAAATTGAAAGGAAAGATATAAGACCTCATTATTTGTATTTGATATGATTAACTAAAAGTGAAAATATAGTCGATATTGAAATAAATTAGAAGCTTAATTAGGTTGTTAAATATAAGATCATCTTACAAAACAAAGAAGCATTTCTCTATACCTGAAACGTCCAACCAGAAAATAAGATTTATTACAAGAACACAAATTCAGAAATATATACGGACGTCTTACACCTAGCACCAAGATTTGGCTTCTAAACAGCATTCGCTAATGAAATGAACAGGAGTTCCTTGAAGAAAAAGGCTAACGCCAGGGCTAGGGCATGGAGAGTTCCAGAGGAGCTGGAACCTGTTGTGGTGTGAAGAAGGAAGGAAACGCTCGAGAAATAATGAGGCATATCCCGAGGACACAGGAGTCAGCTTGCGTGGTCAGATTGGGAGCGAGCTGAGCAACACAATCAACACTGGTAGCAATAGATTATTATCCGTGCAACAAAACGAATGTCCGTAAGTTCATGCTGATATTAAAACAAATTGAATAAATAAATCAATGGGGGAAGAATGTACAGCTTTTCCTTACAGTAGAATCCCAACTCACATAGAGATAGTGATGGACATTGGAAATCCCATTTTACAAACACCGCAATCATAATTCTTGCAGGCAAAAAAAAAATCATCAGTAGATGCTAAAATTAGTGGGTGAAAGTATGGTGAAAAATAGGATATTTGCACAGCTTCAAAGTATCTCTCCATCATAACCTCATTAATTAAAAAGAGAAAAATAATAACTTTGCTGCAGAGAAACCTGACAGGCACCACCTTAACCATGTTACCAAAGCTGAAGAGAGTTATGAAAATTATGTACCCTTTGTTCTGATGCCCCGAGTAGGGCACAGAATCACTTATGCGCACACTTTCCAGGTTTGATAAACAGAAATACAGAATACCCAGTAAAACTTGAATTTCTGATAAACAATGAAACATGTTTTGGTATGAGCTTGTCCCATGCAATCTTTGGGTGGTCTGTTTTGTATGTCTCAACCACAGTTACACAGTATTCTTGCATTTATCATGAGGACACCCGAATTTAATCTGGAAGAAACATCACAAAAACCCAAATAGAGAGACATTCTACAAGCCAGCAGTCCAGTAATGCCTCCTTCAGTCAGTATATCTCTCAGCAGTATTAAAATTGGAAACAATTTCAAAATGAAATCTTCTAAGAGTAAAGATATAAATGATTTGAGTAAGTCTAGGCTTGCACAGGACATTTTAAATGCTTTAAATTAGCGTCAAACGATTCCATGAACTCCATGCAGCGTCACTAATTCAAGTTGGACCCTTCAGAGAAACTCTAAACTTTATAAGAAAGAACATAGGTCCACAAAATCTAAATCAGCCTGAAGGGAGCATGAAGAAGGGTGTTCTCTCTGCCTGACAGTACGCAAACCCCAAATCCACCCCGGATGGTAACTGGTATCGGTGCAGAAACCCACCAATGAAGGGGAACAGAACCGAGGGCTCAGCGGAGTTGGTGCTTGACCCGCCGACCTGGGGGGCCAGCTTCCAAGTTCACCCAGTGACCTTGTGGACACCTGGGTCTGCTCTGGTGGCATGAGTGTCGGAGCCGCCCCTCGGGGACACCCAGCCCTCCTGACTCGTGCAGACACATGCATTCTCCATGACCCAAAAACCTGCTTCCAGAAATGCCCTCACATTCCACCAGGGCTACACCACGAGCGTGTTAGCTGTGCCCCGGGATATCTCCGAGTGTCCTTTTGGTAGGGCGCGTTGGAAGCAATCTGGTCGGCCACCCTGGAGGAACAGCGAGGCACTTCTGGAAGGAACTCTTGCCATGGGGCCCTCCCGACAGCTAGAAGCGATGGGGGTTTGTAGACATTATCAGAATGAGCGCCAAAGACAGACTCCGAAGCAGGTAACAGGAGAAGCAGAATACAACGTGTGACATGATACCATGTATGTTTATTAAAAACACTCCAACAGAAAATGATACAGTTTTCAAGAAAACCTATGAACAGAAAGGCACAGGTGTAACCCGTGAACATGCTTGCCGACTGCGGGGTGTGGTCAGGGGTGGGATGATGAGAAATTGGAACCAGGGGCTAAGGACACTAACTAGTTCATTACACAGACAAGGGAGAGCCCACGGCGACATCATGCCACTAGCTGAGGAGGAAACAGAGCCAGCCCAGTGCTCACCCACGTTGAACACGACACACACACACACACACACACACACACACACATTCCTTCCACAGAGAGTGTGTTGTGCAATAAAGAGTGAAGATATTTGGGGGTCCATCTCACCCCTCTAACAGTGAGTGGGGACCGGGACGCCGGGCGGGCTCAGCGGGACAGGCAGGGAGGGAACCGCGGGGGCAGCGGGAAGAGGGTCTGGGTATAAGCTGATCACACCCTTGACCGTACCACATGCGTCTTTCTAAGGAGCTTGCACACGTTACGCACGGGGCTCAGTCTGCTCTCACGCCCAGTTCTCTCCGACGTGAGGCCCAACCGCCCAGGGAAGTCAAAGATTAAGAAAAGGTGCTATTTCGTGCCTAAGAAGTTCCCAGCCCATGCTGGGAGGACGAGGTCTCTGGGGTCACTGCGTCGCCGTCCATCCCCCCGAGGCCTGGACGCAGCCCTGAGCTTCACGGAGGGTCCCCACCAACGCAAACTAATATTTGTACCGTCCGCTGCCACGTGCTGGGAAATTTCTTCCCTCTACGCGGCTTTACGCAAACAGCCCGAATGCCACACCATCCCGCGCGGCCTGCTGACAGCACGTTACTGAAATTTTCCTTCACCAGCTATTAAAATCGCAAGTGCCTCGTTAATAGGGGTTGCAAAGGTTTAACTCGATTTCTGCAGGTCTCCGTCAGAGGACGAGGTGCCCGCGCTGGTGCCCCGCAGATTTCCCAGGCACAGGAGGGGGCCTGCCCCTTGAGAAACCCCATTCAGGAGGTTCCCAGGGAGCTGCGAGGAGGCACTTCCTAGCGTGGTCAGTCTGAGCCGACTGACTGCCGAGGAGAGTGCGGGGTCCACTCTTGCAAGAGCCTGGCAGATAGGACAGTGGAGAAAAGCCGGGAGCACCAGCCAGCTCAGGGGGCCCGGAGGCGGCCCTGGGCGCACGTGCCAGACGGGAGGGCTGAACGCACAGCCGGCGGGCGGAAGGCGGCCCTGGAAACGCGCGATGATGGCTCTTCATCCTGTAGTTCACTTCCCGCCCTACGCTTCCCGGACGACCCCACCTAGGCTTTTGCTGTGTCTCTTCCTCAGTTTACAATTCTGGCCAATGTTTACACGTCCAGAGTAACCGCACAGTACCCTGAGCTTGCTGGAAAGCCCCGGGCAGAGCCGGAGGGCGGGGCAGTTCTGTGCTACCCAGTCTCCCCACGCCTGCGGCGGCCTCGTCATTATTTCCCGTAAACCCGAGTCTTCCCGGCCCTCCTGCCCGGGTCCGCTGTTAGGGGAGGGAGGTGCGCGGGGGTCCGCAGGCCCCGTGGAAGCCCTTGCCCAACGACGAGGTTGGCGCAACGAAGGGGAGAAAAGAAGGAATCAGACCACGAACGAAGCCTCGAGCAGACTCGCAAATGGAAGCAGAGCCGTCGGAGGTGCCCCCGTCCGCCCGTCCTCCCCCCTGCGGTCATGGGCTCTCCAGCCTGCTTGTTTCCGTCCCCCTAACCTCGGCCAGCGGGACAGCAAGTGCAGGATGGTGCCTTGGCTCATGGCTCGCTGGTTCATGTCGCCAAGGAGCAGCGCACGCATACGAGACGGGTGTGAGCGCAGAAGCGCGGCCCAGTCCTTCCCAACCCTCTTCTGGATCTTCTTCTGACAAAGAGAACACGCCTGCCGGCCCGTGTGTGTCTGTATCTCAGAAGCCGACACGTCGGCGTCAGTGATAAGACAGAGTCAGCCCAGCGAGTCACAGGGGTGATTGATGCTCCCTCCACCCGCACTGTGGGGGGCTGGGGATTGGGCTGGCCCAGGGCCTCCTTTGGGGTCCAGGACCCCCTCTACAGAGACACCGGACAGGGACCCAGAGCAGCAGGCCGGCGTCACCCATTCGGCCCCGAGGAACGTGGAGAAAAGTTGTCAGCACCTGCGGACTGAGCCCAGCCCGAGGATCCCTGAGCTGCAGGCGGACACACGGACACACAAACAGACGGGGGGCCATGTGGCTGGCTTGTCCCCCTCTGAGGCGGGAGTGGAGGACGGAGCAGAACACACTTGGGCCTCCTCCCCCGGCCATGGGAAACCCCTGCACGACTCCCGCTGATCCGTGCTGCACGTGACGGCCCTTGTCAGAAGGAGCTGAGTGAGACCGACAGACGCCAGGTGAGGAGCAAACGTGAGCGCGTGAGTCGTGCGTCTTCTGCCCCAGCGGCTGACGACGGACCCCTGCGTCCTCCCTGGGCTGGCGAGGCAGCCATGGGTCCTGTCCAGGGCAGACATGGGGGTCTCTGACTCAGGTCCAAGCGCGCTGGCAGACACTCTGGGCCACCCGGAGGCTGTGCGGGTGGCTCGAGGGACATCAAAGCCCCATCTGGTCTCGAGGGGCTCAGGTGTTCACACGAGGCTGGGATCACACAGGTTCTGCACTGGGGTGGGCTCTCCAGCGTGCTCGGTGTCTCCCTCCAAGTCTGATGCTTCTATATCTTTCCCTGGAGAAAACCCGGGTGCACTGTCCCTTCATCTCCAGACGTGGGACTCCCTTCAACTTAGGAGTTGTCCCAACGTAGTTTATTTCTTTCTTAGAATAATTTTCACAGGTCACATTTATTCAGAAACTCTGTCCCTATGCCTATGATTCCCCTCATGTTTAAATAGCCCAATTCGCAGGGATGCAGTCTACACACGTACCCACGTGCACCTCTAGTGCTGGAAGGTGGTTTCTGTCGTGTGAGCTTGGAAGAGTTTCAGGATGCACTGGAGACCATGGAGCACGTATTACTGTCCCCTCATGTGAGCCACGAGGAAGCCGAGAGGCGGGAGAGGAAACTGGGGGCTGGACTGGCCAGCAAAGGAGCTGGGGGTCGGCAAAGACGTGCCTGCCACATTCTGGGCTTCTCACCATGTCTCGAGAGTTCTGTACCCCAGGCACCTTGGCACAGTTTGTGGGGAATTTCTTCGAGAAGAAAAAGTGGACAGGCAGATGCATGTAAGGCCCATCATGAGCCCCTGTCCTTTGGGGGCCCCGGAGACCCCTCCTGGGAAGGCGGAGAGGTTTGGGAGAGACCCCTCCCCTCCAGGTTTGTCCACTTCTGCGCTCAAGCAGCCCTTGCTTCCACTGATCCCAGCCCTGAATGCCTCCTCCCTGCTCCTCCAGGAGGCCCGGGTCCCAGAGGAGGGGGTGAGCTGATAGGGAAGCTGCTAACGGGGGGTGATGACTTCAGGGGTCTGCCCCCCCCCACCCCCGGCGGGACCCACGGTTCCGAGCACACGCCAGCATCAAATTACCCTCTCATCCCACCCACTCGGTGTTCAATGACAGAATTCCACAAATCGGTGGCAGACGGCGCCGCTTAGTCCACGTTACCGGGGTCGGCTGCCCATTCGCCAGATGTAGCCCCGGCGGGAACGCACACGCTCGTTCATCCACCCGCTCATTCCACACACGTTCACCGGAGGCCTTCGTGTGATGAGGCTCAGGGACGCGGCAATACCAGACACATCTCTCCGTCCAGAAGACCCTCCCGGTCACAAGGATGACAATAAAAAGAGCCGAGAGCTCTGATCAGTGGAAACTCAGAGCAGTGTGGGCCTCGGGGAAGCCGCAAAGCACTGAGGGTTTCTCCCTGCGTGGTCTCTGGCCAGACACAGACCTCTGACAGCTCTGTGCCTAGAAAGCCGAGCCCCCTGAGCCTGATGCCATCCTGACTTCCAGGATCTCAGCCTCAGGTTTGGGGTGCCTGACCCTGTCCTGTGACTTGACTTGAAGGGTTTCTCCAGCTCTGGGCTGCTGTGTGCTCACCGAGGTGACAGGCTATGTCATCACACAAAGAACCAGACAATTCCACGAGAGCCTTGCTTAAAGAGAGCCCAGCGACTTCCGCACCCCTCTTGGAAAGAGGTCTGTTCCTCAACAGCCAAGGGGATAAGCCAGTTGGCTGGGAGTGGGGCGCTCCTAATATGGGGTATCTCCCCGCAGATGCAAGAATGAGATTGTGGTGCCCAGATTTCGATTCAACAAATATAACATTTCCTGAAGGGGGAGGGTCACACCCTCCTCCCCAGTCCCATGCACCTGTCACACCTGCAGCCTGTGTGACAGCGTGCTCACTCTGGACGTAGATGGTGGGTGCCAAGAGGGGCTTTCCCTCATTTATTTGGTGATGGAGTGGTGGGTTCAGGGCCATGGATGGCAGACCCAGGGAGGGCCAGCAGCTACCCCCTTTAGAGGTCAGACGGAGGGGTGTCATCTAAACCCAGTGTGAAATGGGTAGGTCCTAACGTGTAAAGAGGGGAGCAACGTATCAGTACTTGTTTAATATTTTAACAGCTAATATTTTCATTTAGGTTTTATTTATGCTATAGCAGAACTGTGATTTCTTATCTTTTTATATGCAAATCTGACGGAACAGTGGGGCCCTTGTTCACAGGAGCCCCTCAGTATGCCTGTTGTGGGAGGGAGGGAGGCCTGTGGATGGGGCAAAGTACAGACTTGGAAATCAGGAAACAGGAGACCCAGTCCTGGGCGTGTGATTAGCCTCTTGGAGACTCAATTTCCATATCTTAAAAATGATGTTAGGCTAATGATCTCTTAGGCCCTTTTCAGCTCTAAAATGCGATGACACGGAGCGTAATTTGACCGTTTAGAATGAGTGTCAATGATTACTGCTGCTTTGCATTTAGGGCATCATGTTAATCACGGACACACCGTTTATTTGACATCGATTTTTTTTTAAAGGAATATAACCTCCAACTAAAACATCGCTCATCTGAGAAAAATATGTAACGGCACCATGTGAAATTGTTGATATTTGATCATTTTTGACTTGCACAAATAGCAACCTCATGTGGTTCAGCTAATATTCTCTCTTAAAAGGATTTACTTTAAGACAGGATTTCTCCATATAATGTGATTTTTAAAAAAATTTCATGGACATAATTGTTCACAGAACTAGAACAAATAATATGAATATTTAATGGGACAACAAAAGACCCCAAAGAGCTGATGCTTTCCTGAGAAAGAAGAACAAAAATGGAGGTTTCACAATTCCAGATGTCAAGCTAGACAGCGAAGCTGTAGGAATCCAAACAGTATGGCACTGGAACAAAAACAATACCTAGATAGGGGGACAGAACAGAGAGCCCCCAAATAAACCCACACTTACACGGTCAATCCATCCTGACAAAGGAGACAATGACATACAGCAGGAAAACGACAGACTCTTCGATAAATGGTGCTGGGAAAAGTGGACAGCCACACACAGAATAATGAGACTCAATCACTTTCAAACCCCATCCAGAAAAGAAGCTGAAAGTGGAACAAAGATGTAGATGTGAAACATGAACCGTTAATGTCCTGGAAGAGAACACAGAATGTCCCTGATGTCCACTGCAGCAGAGTTTTTCTACATACGCCTCCTGACATAAGGGACACAAAGCAAGAAGAAACTACCAGGACTACATCAAGACAAAAAGCTTCTGCGTGGCAAAGGGATCAACCAGCAAAACTAGAAGACTAAGTGCTGAATGAGAGAAGAGATTTGCAAATGACATACTTGACAAAGGGTTAGTATCCAAACTATATAAAGAATGGATACTCAACACCAAAACAAAAACAAAAACAAAAACAAAAAAAAGTGAACAATCTGGTTAAAAACTGATCAAAGGACCTGAATCAATACTTTTCCAAAGAGGACGTCCCGACGGCCAACAGACACATGAGAAGATGCTCAGTGTCATTCATCCTCAGAAAATGCAGAAGAAACCACAATGAGATGTTGCCTTATAGCTGCCAGAGTGGCTACAATTAAAAAGACCAGAAGTAATAAGTGTTGGTGAGGAGGTAGAGAAAAGGGAACCCTTGTGCCCTGTTGGTGAAAAAGAAAATTGGTGCGGCCACTGTGAAAAACAGTGTAGAGTTTCCTCGAAGAATTAAACATGGAAATACCATGTGATCCAATAATTCTATCCTGAGTATTTGCCCCTAGAAGACAAAAGCACGAATTCAAACACATATATGCACCTTATGATTATTCGCAGCACTGTGTGTATGAGTCAAGACGTAGAAGCAGCATCAGTGCCGACAACAGACGGATGGGTAAGGCAGATGTGGCGTACATGCGCACACACAGACACGCACGCACGCACGCCTGTGCACGTGGGAATATTATGCAGCCACAGAAAAGACGAGATCTTGCCATTTGCAACAACACGGATGGAGCAGGACGTGTGATGCGAAATGAAATAAGTTGAATGAAGAAAGACAAATACCATAGAATTTCACGCATGTGTGGCATCTAAGAAGCAAAACAAACAAGCAACGAAATAAAAGGACAAATACAAAAAAACTCTTTTTTTTTAAGATTTTATTTATTTATTTGACAGAGAGATCACAAGTAGGCAGAGAAGCAGGCAGAGAGAGAGAGGGGGAAGCAGGCTCCCTACTGAGCAGAGAGCCTGATGCGGGGCTCGATCCCAGGACCCTGAGATCATGACCTGAGCCGAAGGCAGCGGCTTTAACCCACTGAGCCGCCCAGGCGCCCCTACAAAAAAAACTCTTAAATACAGAGGAAAACTGGCCGTTGTCTGAAGGGAGCTGCGTGGAGGGACGGGTTGAAATCGGTCATGGGGATTCAGATCGCCGTCACTGGGATGAGCAGTGGGGAAGGGCACCGAACGGTTGAGTCACTACGTCGTACACCTGAAGCTGCTGCGCTGCTGGATGTTGATTATCCTTGAGTTAAAAGTAAATAATGAAATAAATAAAAAATAAAACAAATGAATAAATCACAAACGAGGAGCAAAACCAGACCCATCAACCCAGAACAAAGGGGTGTTTGCTAAAAGGGGGTGTGGTGGGGATGGGCAGAGTGTAGGGAGGGACAAGGAAAGAGAATAAGCCATAAGTCAAGCTACACGAAAGATATTTAATGATCCGTGGGGGTCTCTGATCCCCCAGAACGGTTACTGACTTCCCCTGTAGGCCATGCCCCGAGCGTGCCGTGCCCTGGGCTGGGAGGCCGCTGAGCTCAGCAAACACGACTCCGGGTAGCCGGGGCACTGTCCCTGAGAGAGGCCACCGAGGGGACCACTGCGGCCCTGGGGGCGGTCAGGCCTGCCTGGGCACTGCCTCCTCTCAGCCTTTCTCAAGAAAAGCCACGCATGGGATTTCCATGGGCAATCCGGGCCTGACTTGACACAGGCATGCGTCGGTCGATCTTTGGGATTCACTCTGAGAGTGGCAAGAAGTAGATGGGCTGGGGAGCTTCCAAGCGGACTTGATTCCGTCTTCTAGTTTCAGGAATTTGAGAGCGAGCTGCCTTGACTGCAGTAGACTCCCCCTGAGATAAAGATACAGAAGGTCACAGAATACGGACAGTAGATTCTGGAAATGTGGTTGGCGTTGAAAATATTGGAGAGTCTCTTGTGAAAACTCCCTTTTAATTAGAAAGATGTTGAGTGATGATTATTTTGAAACAAAATGAGCAAAATCTAAAACTTCACTGTAAAGATCTACCGATAGTAGCAGCCAAGGAAGAATTTTTGAGTGTCTCCGTGTAAACAGATTTATAGAAAATGGAAGACTGAGCGACTGGCCTTAAAATTCTCTCATAAATGTGGGAAACAGAACACAGACAGACTCACGGGAAAAACACATCGGAGCGCGGTCCCATAGGGGAGTGAGGAGGCCGACGGCAGAGGTGGGACCAGCAAACGTCAAGGAGGAAATCGGGTTCTCCCACTGACCTTGTCTCCCCAGTAAAATGTCCTCAGCCACACTGGGCAGACAGAAGAAGACACAAACATGCCTCCAAATGTCATGTGAGGAACCAGCGGTAACGGGGGAATTAAATAATCATTTTATCAACGCTTGAAGCAGTGTGCTGTGGGGGCAAGCAGGGTAGAGAATTCAATATGACTCGGGTTACGGTTATGGAAACTTTCAGAGCGCAGGTGAGGCTGAAGCTTGTTTTGAAAGATAGGAAATTTGAAACAAGCAGAAAAAAGGCATCGAAGTTACCATCCAGGTAGAGAGAAGCCGGGGAATGCAGGCACGGGAAGGAAGGACTCTGACGCGTCCAAGAACCAACCCACTGCGTGTGTCCTGAAGCCCAGAAACAAGAAATGTTAAGAAGATGAGGTTCCAAGAAGTGCCTGGGTGGCTCAGTGGGTTGAGCCTCTGCCTTCGGCTCAGGTCATGATCTCAGGGTCCTGGGATT
This sequence comes from Lontra canadensis, assembly GCF_010015895.1. Classification (NCBI taxonomy): domain Eukaryota; kingdom Metazoa; phylum Chordata; class Mammalia; order Carnivora; family Mustelidae; genus Lontra; species Lontra canadensis. The sequence goes on from NW_022631038.1 coordinate 2,678,160, forward strand.
GAGCCCCGCATCGGGCTCTCTGCTCAGCGGGAAGCCTGCTTCCCTCCTTTCTCTCTGCCTGCCTCTCTGCCTGCTTGTGATCTCTGTCTGTCAAATAAATAAACAACATCTTAAAAAAAAAATGAGGTTCCATGCAGAAGTTGGGACTTTATTTGGTTGGAATAGAAAACTCACAAAGTTTAAGCAATGCGGAGAGGCATGGTTAATTCAACGTCTATTCAGCAAATCTCTTTTTATTCCTTCGGTCCAAGGCTCAGTGGAAAATGTCAAGCTGACCTGCCCATGGATCCTTGAGTTTAAAGACTTCCCGGGAGACAAGGTGTCTCTCCAACACAAGGCACAGAGTCGTAAATATCTTGAGAGTGGTACATATAAAGCATTGTGGACATTTGCAAGTGAGAAGTTGACCCTGGACATGAGTTAATAAAAAGTCCTCAAATTTGGACTTGAAATATTGTCCTTTCCCAGAATTGTATGTACATGTTTGTTTGCATTAAAAACGTTGGTTTAAGTGAATGTTAAACCTTTGCCACAACTTTTGTAACTGTTTCGGCATTTCCTGGGTATGAATGTGTGTGGAAGTGGCCAGCAGAAAGACCTTTCTTTGGAAAGGGTTAAAGAAGTCAAGGCCATTTGGACCGGACCTGGAATGATCAGCCAGAGACGGATGGGACTGGGACTATGGAGATGAGGGCGGCGTGGCGGGGGGCTGTCCGTCATTTGAACCAGACTTTTCGAGGCACGGCCAGCTCCCGTCGGCCAGGCTTGGGCCAACTCAGAGATGGGCACAGCCTAGCAGGTTGTGGTCACCTCAGGGAGAAAAGGACTCTTGTGCTAGAGAATTAGATGCTTGGCTTCAAATCCACTCCTTCCCATTCTAGCGTTTGTTGGACAAGTGACTATTTCTTCATGTCCCAAGTGAGGAAGGACATGGCTTAGATCACGGTTATTGAGAAGACTGACGAAGAGAGCCTGTCACAGGGACTCGGGACAGGGCCCAGTGCTGAAGAAGTCACCCGTACAACCTCCCTCACGACCCTCTTCACCCCTCCCCCATCATCCTTGCTTGTATCTTCGAGATCAAAGCTCTTCCCAGAGGGCAGATGGGGCCTCAGTCTGGAGCCGAGCTTCGGAAGAACGGGGTGGCGTGGCCACGCCGTGTCGGCCCATGTGAATCTTCAGGCTCTGTGAGCAGTGAGGACGGAACGCCGCGTCAGTAAGGGCGCTTAGCAACGGTGCTGATTGCAGTAAGCCATGGAGAACCGAGGAAAAGTAAAACCATGAAAATAAATTGTGCGGGTTCCAAGAAAAAAACAAAACACTGCATTACTTAGTTATTTCACTTATCCTTATTGCCTGATGATCAGGAAAACCAAAAGCGATTCGCATATCATTAAACACGTGTCCAATTGGGTTGTTACTTTAAAAATCATTCTAATGTTGGGGGTAATTTTCATATGATTATCAAAGGCTAACCCAAGTTCTCATGTGGTCATCATGTATAGTTTCTGAAATATGTAGCTAAGTCGTCTGGTTAGACCTACAAAACAGGATCAGTGCTCGGAACCCAGATAGCGCCTCTAGTCTCCTTGAAGGTAAGATTATCATTTGGGTTTGTTTTTTGCTTTTGTTTTTTTTTTTTTTTTTACTATAATTAAAAACACCATATGCTGAGCCATAAATTATCATTGAAAAAAACACAGAAGAAATCTATTAACCCCTAAGTGTGTTAAGTCTTGTAAAAAAAATTGAGATGCCTAAGTCTGTTAGGTCACAGTTTGGAGCCTCCCGACCTGCTCCTGCCACGCCACCGTGACCCTAAGGGGCCGCCTGTGCTCTCGGTGACCCGCTGTGGCCCTCAGCTCCCTCCATGTCCGCGAGTGTCCACGTGCTGTCCGCGGACCAGCAGCATCAGCCTCGCCTGGGAACTTGCTAGAAAAGCAGATTCTGCAGCAGCCCTGGATCCGCTGAGTCGGGCGTCCTGGGCGCAGGCCCAGTGACCTGTGTTTGTCGGGCCTGCGGGGACTTTTACCTAGTTATGCCTGCAAACCCATACGCACACTGGAAAGTGATGGAACCGTCCCTAAGTGGCCGTCCTGCAGCCTCTTGTTGCCGCCCCTAACTCGATCTCAGACTCAAGTTTTAAGGAGGAAAAGAGATGATCCAGCTCCGTCCAGGGAAGAGCTCCACAGGGTGTGGGACAAAAAGCACACGATACGACGCAGCGAGCGGACGGGAACTGCCTACGTCATGCCGCGGTCCTGGGATGTGTCCCACCTACAGGAGAATATGGATGCCAACAGGTGCATGGATATAAAGAATTAAAAAGGCTCTGGGGGGCGCCTGGGTGGCTCAGTGGGTTAAGTCTCCGCCTTCAGCTCAGGTCATGATCTCAGGGTTCTGGGATCGAGCCCCGCATCGGGCTCTCTGCTCAGCGGGGAGCCTGCTTTCCCCTCTCTCTCTGCCTCCCTCTCTGCCTACTCGTGATCTCTGTCAAATAAATAAATAAAATCTTTAAAAATAAATAAAATAAAAAGGCTCCCCACTGTTGGAAAGAGAGCACGACAGCCCAGCTGCCTTTCCCCGTCTGCTGCTACCCCTTCCCACCTGAAGCCCAGTGCAGTGTTTCTCCAGGGCTCAGGAGAGAAACGAGGCTTCCCGCCCTCCCCTGCCGAGGAGGCAGCTGAGACCATTCCGGACGACACAGAGAGACAGGAAGTGGCCTTTGTGGACTCTGGAAAGTCCACAAAGAGAGAGGGTTTGCCTCTCCTGGCATGGGATGGGGACTGGGGTCCGGGATGACAGACTCCTATAGGCAGGAGGGCCCAGGCGGGCTGGAGACAGGACCCCGCGATGTCCCAGCCGTCTCTGGGGAGCCGAACGCTTCCTCAGATGGGCTTCTGGCTCCGTTCGCTCTGCAGACCTGGCAGTCTTAGGTCAAAAAGCATAAAAATAGCAGCTTGACAGCTTGACGACTAGTGAGCCTGAGCTCCGTCTCACGTTCTGTGCTGCTGGGTGCTTCTTCCCGTCTGGCTCTCTCCAGAGTGTTTAAAACTTGCTCCCAACTCAGAGAAAACAGAGATACTCGTGCAAACGGAGGTATTTAAGCTGGAGACGACAATCCCATCCTGGAGCAGTCTCGCTCGCTCCCGTCTACACCACCTACGGGGTGACCCAGGAACGCCCATCTCCAAGAGTCTCGCAGAAACTACGAAGTCTGTGTTGAGTAGAGGACATCGTCGTTTTATGGACTTTTCAAGTAAAATGCTTTTCTCTTGCAACACAGAATCTGATTTTGTGCTTCCAGTGTTCAGAGCACAAAGATAACAAAATGGTAAAAAGTCAAACTGTCTATTTTTTGTAAATACAGTGAACATGTCAGATCTATCTATTTTGGGACCTATTTTCCTCACTCACTATTATTTCTTTTCGACAATTAAATTATACTTTCTGCAGTGTTCCCGTCCCTAGGAAGTGGGTGAGATCCAGCAGGGGTCAGGGGCCAACTTTTGTTTCACATAAAAGTAATGTCTTTCACCCGTGTCCTGTGGCTCTAATGCACGGGGCTCCTGGGTGAAGCCACTCACTGCGGTGCTCGTCCTGAGTTTTCCAATATTTGGCCCATACCGATGCTGACCTCGAAATCACAGGGAACTTCACGCAGAAGCTGGGCTGGGGGCCGGGCACCTGGGGGGCTGGGTCCACTGAGCTTCTGACTTGGTTTCCGCTCAGGTCGTGATCTCAGGGTCGTGAGATCGAGCTCTGTGTCGGGCTCCATGTTCAGTGTGGGGTCAGCTTCAGAGTCTCTCCTCTTCTGCCTCTGCCCCTTCCCCGCTTGTGATCTCTCTAAAATAAATGAATAGAAGCTTAAAAAAAAGAAAAGAAAAGAAAAGAAAAGCAGGGCTAAGGGGAGCATGACTGTATGTCATTATTGGCAGGTAGGGGGTTACAGATAACCCATGGATCTGTGGCTAGTTTACTGCAATTTCAGAGGAACCCTCGCTAGCCCTTGGCCATCGAGGTTTTCTGTGAAGTGTAGACAGCCGGCTGTGAACTCGGTTGTGCACTGGCTGGAGGGGAGGCCCCAGGGCCCAGGAAGGACAGGGAGTGGTGGGGGCTGGAACAAGGACTGAGAAAGACACAAAACCCAACTGTGGGAGGCTGTCCCTCCCCGCCGGCAGGGCCCTGCCATCCATCAGCCTCTGCTCCCCTGTCACCTCCTCCCCCACCCCTCGGTCCCTAGCCAGGAAAGCAAGTCCCTTCTGCCATCCCTCCCCCACAGGCCAGCCCGGTGTCACGGAGTCAGCACAGGGACACTCACCCATCGGCACCCAAGTTGTAATCTGCAGGACGCCCGACGCCACTCTCCCGGGGAGCCTCCCTGGCTCTCGAAGAGGGCACGACCCCTTTGCCTCCTCCTAGCATCACTTACCATATTCCCGTGACCCCAAGTGCGTGTCAGCTGCCTGCCTCGCCCCCTGAGCGGCCAGTGCTGGGAGAGAGGGATGCTCTTCTGGGTCACCAGCCCCACGCCCCCGAAGGGTTTGTTGAGCTGGCCGGGTCCTGCGGGAGCCCTGGTGCACTCTTGGGTTTTCCTGGCTGTGGGCGTTTTCTGGGAACTTACAGAGGATCCGTTCTAGACTGTCCCATCCACAATGCCAATTACAATACCCACACTGATTGCCTCACAACAGGGAGCCTTAATAAGATGAACCAGTAATCAGACCTGATATCCGTGGCCCATGTGATGACACAGATATTGCTCTAAACACCTCCATTTTGGGTGCTTTCTGTGAAATTTTAGTGTTGCTTTTGTGTGGATTTGCAAAGGTCAAAAATGTTCATTTAGATATTTGTATTTTCCTGGGAGATGCTATGAATCTTGAATGTTGTAAGCAAATTCAATCAAATACTGTTCCTCGAATTAACTAAGACTGGGCAGCATTCTTCATTCTGTGGCTGCAGCAGGCATCCAGGCTCCGGGCCCTGGCCAGTGTCACACAGACACGTCCTGCTCTGTCCACAAACGGGGACTTGGATACCACCCCTGAGAGAAGGCAGAGCCCTGCAAAGGGCCCATCCTGGTCTCCCCGGACCCTCGTGTGCAGGCGACCTCCTTCCCAGGTAGGGGGTGAGTGATCTGAGTTTACCTCGTGTTCGCCCTCGTCACAGACTCTGTGTTGTGGAGACAAACTTCCTTTTCCACTTGGGGTGTTGCCTGTTAGCTCCATGGAGGGCCCTGCCTCGTGGAAACAAACGTGGGCGCCTGGCTGGCTTGGCGGGTTGGACCTCCGACTCTTGATTTCGGCTCAGGTAGTGATCTCAGGGTCTTGAGATCAAGCCCCGGGTTGGGCTCTGCGCTCAGCAGGGGGTCTGCTTGTCCCTGGACCTCCGCCCCTCCCCCACTCACACTCCCCACTCTCTCTCTAAAATAAATAAACAAAAGCTAGTGACATCTGCCCGCATCATCAAACACACTTTTCCTTGAGATCGTATCTTCCTGTGGTCTGCTTACCTCCTTGGCTAACTTTTTAGGGAGCAAATGACCTCCAGGTGCCCGCTCTCCGAGGATTACACCACTTCGAGAAATGCCCCCTCCCCAGGCTCGTACACGCACGTGCGCGCACACACATGCTCCCAGGAACTGCATTTTTAGCCTCAGTTTACAAGTAAATAAACTGAAATTGTTTTCTCCGTTATTGCAGACTTTCCTGATTCTTCTCAAGGCGTTTGTCATTGTCTTTGCCCCAGGTGGACTCTACGGAGCCCTCACGTGCCCTTATTTTGCCTTGAGCGTTGTTCCAAATACTCCGAAAACATCAGCTGGCTTCAGCCTCACAGCAGGTGTACGGACCCAGGTGGCCTGGTTATCCCCGTCTTCTTCGGATGGAGACACGGGGCCCGGCAGGCTTACCCACCGGCCCCGAAGCTAGAGGGTGGGCTGGCTGGCACGGAAAGAGTCTGGCCCAAAACACATGATTCCAACTCCCACCTCCTGCTGCCTCTAGTCAAGTAAGCACGAGTAGCCACGTTCACACAAAACGAGACCCCCGCTGTGTTCTTGCGTCTTTGAGGAAAGGGTTCCATTCGCACCAGGCTATGAGCAGTAGAATCCCTCAAACCAGAACACGCGGAAACTTGGGTGGCTGTTGTCGGCCTCTGCCTGACCCCGGTCCCTCCACGCTGGCCTCCTACAGGCCCGACCTTGTGGCTGCATCTGCCTGGGCCCTCACCCCAAGACAGTCAGGTCTCCCAGCACACAAGAAACCCTTCCTCCCCAAACACCCTCTGTGCAGAAAGAGGGAAGGCACAGAAACTTCTCTGGAGATTGAAGGAGACTCAGGCAGCGGCGACGAAACAAAGTCAAAGAATGGCTAAAGCCATTTGGGGCCCAAAGAAGCTGGGGGCTTGGGCCCACAGTATATCAGGGGGGCGGACTTGTCCACAACACTCAGACCTGGTCTGGGGCTTGAGAAAGGAGGGAGCCCTAGGCTATGCTGGCTCAGGGTCCCCGTGGCAGGGACCAATGGCAAGGCCGGTAACCGAGGAGGGACGGGAGACGGGCTCTCCATCCACGCTCTGCCTGCTTGCCATTGGCCCTGCGTGTCCAGGGGCTCCATCCTGCTCCGGTCCTGAAATAAGTTGAACCAGGGACCGTCTGCAAGTTAGACCAGAGTAGTGTCCAGAAGCCCGGAGGCTCCGGGTGGCGGTGAGTCCGAATCCTGCTCTGCGCACTTTAGAAACACAGACGTCCCTGCAGTGAGTCAGGGGCAGGTCCCTGTCCACTGGGTCACTAAGAACCTGGCGGAGGCGACGGCAGGGAGGAGCTTTTCCCTCCCAAGAGCGCCTTGGGCTCCCCTGCAGCCTGGCCACCGTGGTGGGGAGTCTGGGGCCCCTGCCCCTGCAAGCACTTGGCTCAGCGCTCTCGGAAGGGAGGTGCACCTCGGGGGCTCCGCCTCCGCTGGTCTTGGACTCGTCCTGCGGCCCCCCTGGGTCTGATCCATCACCTGCACTTTTTACAGAGCACAGAACCCCAGGAAAGTGACCCCCAGCAAAGAGGCCAAAGAGAAAAAGCTGTCACTGCTTGACGACAGCAACCGGAAGGAAACCTGAAAATACTGCTGACGCGCTGTTGTCATTGGGTTTGGGGCGAATTTTATTTATCGAATTTATAATTTATAAATTTATCGAATTTATAATGTTATTTATCGAATTTATAATCAAATATATAATATATATACTATATATAATATATTTATAATTATATATAAATTATAAATATATTATAATATAAATATAAATATATTATAATTTATATATAATTATAAATATATACTTTATAATATAATATCGAATTATAATTTAAATCGAAGTTTATGGAATAAATAAAGCAAACGGGACTAAATATAAATGTAGTTTCAGAAAATATTTGTGCATATGCCCATACATATGTGCAAATAGGGACGTGGCTCTCTATCCACACCCATATACACAACACACATTCACAGACATGTATCAAATCGCACAGCCAGAAATTATATAGCGCACCCTGTTCTACGCTACAGAACACGGACCAACAGAAGTCATTGGAAGGGGCCAAGTGTGCACCATGGAAGCAAGGAAGACCTCACATTTGGCATTCTGGAATGTTCTGTGGCTGCCAGCCAGCCTCTCCCCACCCGCAAGGAAGCAAGGTACGGAGGGAGGCAGAGCATGGGCCCAACACCGAGGGATGGAGCTTTCGGGCAGGAGGTCTCTGCATGAGGTGTGGGTTTCGTGGGCATGGGGACACCCATGTCACACACTGGGGGAACAGAATTACATGCTGAGTGAAGGTTGGTATCTAATTTGGCGGCTGCCATGGAAACCTCCCCTGGCAACTGTGTTTTCAGAAAAGTGGGAAACAGGCCACGATTATTTGCCAGATTTGCTGCTGGTCAGTCCAGTTCTGCTCTCAGTCTTGGGACCCAGCGAAGCCAGAATCTGAGGGAGGCACGTGCTCCCCATGGGGCCCCCAGAGGGCCTCCTCCAGCCTTCCTTGATCCCCTTTCTGAAATGGTCTGAGTCTCTCCACATCCTCCTGCCCCTTTGTCTGCTGTGGCTGACCCTCCCTGTGGATGCTTCTTGAGGAACATCCCTGCCGATGGCAGCCCCTCTGGGAGGGACCCCGCCTGCCCCAGGTGCCAGCACTTAGGTGTGACACGGCCCAGCTTGTGGTGACAAGCCTCCCCACACGACGGCACAGTAGCTCCTGCTTCCTGGGCATCTGTGCACCCCTCCCCCAGGCCACTTCTGGGGTCCTCAGAGGTCAGAGAATGTCAGGCTGAATCCTTAGGGATGACAGTCGCACACAGCTGCACCACGGAAACTACACAAGGGTCTGTGAGCTGATGACCCAACAGATAATCTCTGGTCGGTCCATACCATGAAATGATGTTTGACCATAAAAAGGAATGGAATCCCAACACGCACTACAACACGGGCAAATCTTAGATATATTATCTGTTTGTGAAGGAGGCAGTCACCAAAGACCACAGGCTCTGAGTCCACAGATACGCAGCGTCCAAAGCAGCCGAACCCAGAGCCAAAGGGTCGATCTGTGCTTGCTGAGGGCTGCAGGGATGGAGAATGGACAGTGGTAGCTGGAGGTCCGGAAGGGGTTTCTTCCGGGGGCAATGCAAACGTTTACGTGTAGGCTCTACATAAAATGGTTAATCTTACATGAATTTACCTCAATTTAAACAAACCTGAGGTTTAGGGCTCAGAGAGATTTAGGGGTTGGAGGATAAGGCTTCAGGATTCAAAGGGAATTGATTAAGGGACTTAGGATTCTAAATATATTTTCAGTGTCACTAGGTCACCAGGCGGCCTCTCGGGGCTGGCTTGGAGCCCAACCACTGTGAAGAACATTGTTCTCTGAGAAAAAGCATTCTGAGTCTCAAAGAGCCGAGTCATAAAAAAACTTTGGGGATAGAGCCTTTTCCTTTGCCATTGCTGGGGACGATTTATAAGTTCGTCTCTTGAAGATAGTCAATGCTCCGCTCTTGCTCTGAATTAATCAATAAAAGCACATCATAGTGGCAATCTTTGGGGAGGCAAAATTCAATTTAATCCATTTTTTTTTTTTTTTTTTTACTATTTGTTAGGTCCTCTGGTAATTGGTTTGATGGGGAAGAAGTTTGAAGTTATTGGTTAAATAGAGGTTTTTGGATTATCTGTGAATTTCAATTATCCATGCTTCACCTGGCCCCAATTAGCACTAATAATTGAGTTAACTGAATAGAAGTCATTTCCCATCATATCAGTTTTACTGTGGGCGTATTTATTGTTTCGCTAATGGAGCCCCCCAGCACACAAAGCCCCCTTCTCTGGCCGGCCCGCCCACCCCGCCCCCTCCCCCACCCCCCGCTCTGCGGCGTCCGCGCTGCCCAAGGGGGTCCCCCGCGGAGCTGCGAGTATGAAACAGACGCTCCTCCGGCAAACCCGGGGAGCCCAGGAGGGCAGCAGACGTGTCCGAGGGGCGGCCCCGGAGCGGAGCATCAAGTCTCCGCCGAAATCGTCGTCCTCCCTGCTCGTTTGCGTGGCCAGTTTCAGGGCGATGGGTGCTGTCTGCGTCTACCCCAGCTGCCCCAGGACAGTGCGCGGGTGGGGGCCGTCCCCGGTGTGTCTGCGCCCGCCGCGGACCCCAGCCCTGCCCAGGCCGCCGCCGCTTCTCCCCGCGGACGCGTCTGTATTGACAGTGAACAGGGCGACCGCAGCCCCTTGACCTTCTTCGGTCTCTGAATCCCAGCGTTCCTGAAGGCCCCCCGACGGGAGCGCAGCCCCTCCGGCGGGGCGCGGGACGCGGGGGACGCGGGGGGCGCGGGGGGCGCGGGGGCGGAGGGCTGCGGGCTCCGGGCAGCCGGGCCCTGCACCCCGACGCTGCTCCCGCACGGTGCGTTCCCATCGCCATGGAGACGCAGCAGGGCGGGGGCGGGGGAGCCCGGCTCGGTGTGGCGACCGCTCGGCGGCCCGGGTGCGCGGCTGCGCGAGGGCCCCGAGGCCCGCCTGCGCTCCCCGCGGGGCGGGCTGCAGGTGCCGCACAGCCGGGCCGGAGACACCGCAGACGCGCTCGCAGCTCGCAGCTCTCTGCTGACCCGCGGGCAGCCCTCGGGGCGGCGCGCGCAAGGGTTCGCGGCCCCTCGGTGCAGAGCGGCTGCCCCGGCCGCCTCGCGCGCTCCCGGGGAAGCCTGCGCCGGTGGAGGGCTGAGAGCAGCTCGGACCGCTGGGCCCGGTCGTCGTGTGCGGGGCGGGGACTGCCCGCCCGCGGGGGCCGCTTCCTCCCAGGGCGAGGGCGGTGGCCAGGCCCGGTTCCCGCGCGTGGCTTCGGCAGCGGGGAGACGCCCGCGCCCGCCGCTGACCCGCAGATCCACACGCGGCCTCTCGCTCCGCTCTTCTCGGGATCGCGTGTGTCCTTTTATTTTTATTTCTTTGTAATGATCTATTTGATTTTGGTTAAAGGGCCGCTGATCTGTTCTAAGGGACATTAAAAAATGGGAAGAAGTAGATACTGGATTCAAGAAGGTAAATGGACATTTTCATTTCAAGACGTCAGTAATTTTTTTTTTTTCGGATTGGCAAGCTACAAAGATTTCTAAATGCAAACATTGTAACGTGAGAGCTAAGTATTAATTTATTTTGTTACTTTGGGAGGTACAAGCTGATCACGGTTCACACCCAAGGCCGGTTGGGAAGTGACGCCTGTCTTCCCCTGGCAGTGTTTGGGACATAAGTCAGTCACTCTTCTTGCAGAGGCTGAGTAAATTCCGTGTGGACCGTTGCTTCCCTGTCCCGGTGTGTGTCCCGCTGTGTGTCCTGCTGTGCTCTACTCAACTCCCAGTTCTGTCTGATTCCAGGTTGGAAAACCCCAAGGCTACCTCAGACAGCCTGGCGGCAACAACATACTGGTAGGAAAAGGTCAGGTGCCTGACATCAGGCATTTCCAGGACTTTTAAAAAATAATTTGCCAGTTAATCTTGACAATTACTGAGTACTTTTTGGGATTTATTCAATGGAATTATAGGTGTTAGAGACTTTCTGAAGACAGCAATTCTTCTCATGCCTGGAGATAATTTTACCCCCATTTTCCACTTACATTTTACAGAACTAAAGTGTTCTTAACTTCCCTTAGAAGTTGTTTCCAGGTAGCAGAAAACAGTTTAAAAAATGCTAAAGGCAACTTAAGTTTTCTTTTCTAAGAAATGCTTTCTTAAAATATTGCCTTCCCCAAATCCTTTCAGGGCTTTTGTTTGAGCAACGTTGTCAGGCCTGAAGAGCTCTTTATAAGAGAAAGGAGATCTCTAGAAACTTCTCTGCATGGCCTCGATGACAAATCGTAGTACTAGGGCTGGTGAGCATCAGCAACGGGGGGTTTGGAAGGGGGAGATGCAGACGGGGTAGTTGAAATTTCTGGCTTTTGACTAATAGTCATCTTCACAATTTAAACACCTGTTTCCTAGCAACCAGGAAAGCCCATCCCTAGTTTCAGTTTTCTGATGGATTACAGAACATAAACACACAGATTAAGAAAACAGACCATCTTCGTCGGGTTCTGTCCTTACGGCCCTTCTGCAATAATTATTTGCATTACTGTCAGTGCTATAATGTTTCAGGGATTCGATAACATTAAGAAGGATTTCTGGTGAGCGTGTGTCTGGGATGTGGCCTCCGGGGTTCGGTCTATCGTATCAGTGTGCACCGGCGTTGTGTTCCAGGAATGGCGCGCTCTGCCAGCTTTCAAAACAAACGGAAAAAGCCGCTTACAAGCCTCCCCATGCATCGGCCCAGGAGCTCTTACCTGCTGCTGCTGCTGAATTCAGTTTCTACTTAGATCAGAAGCACTTCTGGGAGTGGAAGGCGTCTTGATTCGACATGAAAGGCCGTACGCCCCCAGCACTGAAAAGAAAGGCGGCCTTTTATACGCCACGGGATTCACCAACCAAGCCCTTTGCTGAACGGGTCTGCTTTCTCCCACTTCCCCCCAAAGTCCCCTTGCCCCATTAAGCGGCTCCCATGGCTGAATGTTCATTACCAGCAGAGTGTCGTCTTTGTTCAGGAACTCCCTCGGGTTCTCACTGGTTAAAATCAAGGCTGCTGTTTAAAGTTCGCATGTGTATAAGTGTTAATAATCTCATGTCACTCAGGGAATGCCACGTGAATTTTAAACCCTCTGCCTCCCATGGCCCTGTATCTCAGTGTCCTGAAAAGACAATCTGTAGGATTCTTTTAGATATGCTTATGTCGCTCAAAGGTTATGGGCAACGTATCACTTCAAATTCTCCGAAATCTGGGTTGCATCCATTTAAATTGATGTTGTTATTGAAACAAAAGGAACGGCCTGGAAACCATTCAGAAGCACTTGGGGATGGCCACGGTTCCCAGTAGTTTAATTGTAGTTCTGTTAGCCTGGAGACCTTGACATACAGAGTGACCCCAACTTCGCTGGCTGCCACGCGCGGTTCCAGGCTGCTGTCTGCCCTGCGAGTGGGAGAGCTGGGTACGTCCAGTGAGGGCTCCTGGGCACCCCTGCTCCTGGCGTGGGACATGCATGGGGCGGGGGAGGGTAAACCCAAGTGCCGAGACCAGAGAAATACTTTTGAACCATGTAGTGATGAGAAAGAAAGTCTTGCCAGTCCATCATGCACAACAAACAGATCTTCCAAAGAAGCGTAGAACCCGCCAAAATGGCAGGAAGGAGGTGGTTTGAAAATAGCAAATAATCTTTTTTTTTTTCCTTGAAGAAAGAAAGGGACTTTATTTCCTAGAGAAAATGTCAGCCGTGAAGCTCGTCATTGCAATGCAAATACCCCTCACGAAATAAATGTCCCCTCTTGTGGCAGAGACAATGGACACACAGCTTTCTTGGGCCCTGTGGTTTAAAATGTTTTTTCCACTTAAAAAAATATATGACCATTTTTAACCATATAATTTAGTGGATATAACTAGCCTCTTAATAGGTTGCCGTGAGTGAAGACTATTACGGAATTGTTAAGATCCACTGACAAAGAATGTCCTTAAGGGCTTAAGGGAAGCAGGCGACTACGCGGAGGTTTTCAGGGAAAAGCATCTTTTCCAGCTTAATTCAGAACAAGGGAAGATAATCTTTTCTTACAGAACGTGGAAGCTGCCGCTTTGCCCTCTGCTCCCACTTTAGGCGGCTGGGGGCCGGCAGCAAGGAGGAGCTCCCGGGGCTGGGCTGGCTCTTAGCTTTTGTACTTTGAGGACTGAGGTTTGGGCCTTGCAGTTTTTAAAGTTAATCATCAACTTCCCTGAGGTCTTGGTGGCGTTTCAGTGCAGCTACAAATATGCCATTTTCCCAAGGAGTCTTTCTTGTGATTTCCCATTTTACCCCCAAAATCTAGTTAGAAGCTCATTGACCCGAGTGGGTTTACGTGGAGACTCGACCTGTACTTCTTGTATCAACAGAGGGTTTGGGTCAAATAAAACAGGTAAAAGGAGAGGCAAGTACCCTTATACTGGATACTTGATTTGCACATTAAAAGCTGGTCATTAATCCTATGTTTTAACACTAGGAATGTCAGAAGCTGTTATTTCCAGGGGAGTCTGACAGTACTACGACAGACGGCCCATGAACTGCAGACCCCATGAATGAACCTACAAACGGTTTCTGTTTCATACCTAAAGACCATTAAATAATAATTAAAGAATCAATTTCTTATCCCATTAAGAGTAAGAGTAGGGCTCTTCGAACCCACTCTCACCAAAGGAGAATCACAGCTACACGACAATGGCTATGACACTCTAATTATAATTGTAAATATAATATCTACACAATGTTACAATGTGTTCATGTTATGGAACTAAAAGAAAAATAAGGCTTCAAGCGGCCGAAAGACCCTATGTTTGTTTTTTTCAATGTTTGAGGAAACCTAGAAACAGCTAGCCAAAGGGTGTTTTCAGGTGATTCTAAGATAAATCAATATGACCAGCAACAGTTTCCCTAATTCTGAGAAATCGCAAATCAAGTAAATAAAAAAAGCTGTCTTTGGACCAAATTGTAGTTTCTAACAGGGCTGCCTACTGAGTATTACGGGTCCGATCATTAAGCTTTTAAAACCGGGATTCACTAATGCCACTTGGAAGGGGTGGGCACCGTGCCGCCCGAGGACAGGACCATGCTCTCCCTGAGCTTACGAAGGTCATGTTTGGTATGAGTAGCTATTTAAAATGGTTTGTTCATAAATGTGCCCATGGCTTTCAAAATAACAATCTTCACCCGCTGGGACCAAAAAGAGTGGAGGGAAAATAAAGCCGAACCAGTAGCATGAACTTAGTCGTTACCGATTTTCTTTTGAAATAGTACATTTGGATCCATTTCCCAAATCTTCAAACGACTTCTAACATGTCGTAGGTCTTGAATACGATTTGCAAACAAACTAATTACAAGCTAAACACAAATCGTCAGCCTGAAAACAGGATAGCAAACTGTGGTGAATTTCCTCCGCAAACATGTGATTTTACATTCTTTTGAATTTTCGTCAGAATGTGGCGATCTTTCCAGGAGGGACTTTAAAGACGGGTGTTCGTCATGTGCTGAAGCAACACTCTGTGCTCAAGGACGAGACAGTGGTCTGACCCCTGCGCCCCGCTGTTTGCAGGGATGAAGCATCGTGGGGACCAAGACTGCGCGCGGCTGCTTCCAGAAGCAGAAAAGGGAACCTGTCTTCTCAGCCCAGGGCGCCCAGTGGGTGGAGGCGAGCAGGGAGCTCATTCTGCATCTTGGAGTCGGAGCTCAGACACTACTGGAAAACCTCAGACTCCCCCACTTCCTATTCTCAGTTCAGTGTTTCGCTTGGGACCGTTAGGAAAGCTGCTTCACTCCCTCGGGAACTGAGAGTTTCACTAAAATACTGTGTGTCAACGCCGTGGAGAAGGCCGGAACCCACCCCCAACCCCATTTCAGAGCATTTCGTGTAGTTGATCTCATCGACACCCCAGACTTGAGAACCTGGATGCCGAACGAGTTCCTCACTGGTCTGGGACTCGAACCCGAAAGTCTTGTATACTCTTCAGTTTGGGAAAATGCATCGATCTCCAAAGTCTTACACCCCAGTACGAGCAGGCACATTGAAGTGGGAAACAGGAGTCGTAAGTAAGACTCAGACCAGGGCTCTCTGCCTCTCGGCCTGCAAGGGGAAGGAGCCCTTCTCAACGCGTCCCTGAGCGGAGGGCAAGAGCGCCAGCGGCCGCCGTGCCGGGAAGCCGGCGTGGCGGGTGCGGGGCATCAAGGGGTCTCTCTCGGTGCGTGCCCAAGGACAGTGACTGGCAGGAAACCCCGAGCACAGCGCTATCCGCGTCGGTCCCTTCTTCCTCCTCTCCCTCTCTCACCTCTGAAGACGCATTTCAGTGTTTTGAAAGAAACGCACATAAAGCACCAAGTTAAATGATTCAAGCCTGCCGTTAGAGGCCCGAGTGGCAATTATTAGCTGGAGTATAGGTACGTTGTCCGTCGAAGCTTCTTGTGAAAAACCAAAAACACTTTTCCCAGAGAAAAGGTAGTACTTTTTTGGCATTTTCATAAACTAAATACAGATCAGTTCCCCAACCACGAGCACACGCGCTGACCTGCAGCTCGACGCAGCTGGTGCTGCGGGTTCCGTGGGACTCACATCCTTCCTTTACACTCACACAACAGGGTATTTGAATGGGAACGACAGTGAAGAAGCCGGGCACACTGACACTGGGTGTGCGTGCCTTCATTTCCTGGTCCCTCCTCTGTGATTCCCACCGGCGTCAGCAATCGGCCAACACAGAGGCCTGTGCCCAGCAGTGATCGTCTGTAACCGCACACCTTGACAGGAACAGGAATGCTCATGCCAGGCCTCTCCCTGAACCAGGGGCTCTTTGTCTCCCACAGGAAAAACCACGTGTGGTCCCCTTGCTCCGGGCGTGCTGAGGTCCACTCTGACCTCTGCATCAGCTCTCCAGTCATAATAAGCCAACACGGGGAGGCACCTGCGGGCAGGTGTTTGATGTCCTCCCAAATCTGCCACGACACTGGCTCTGTTTAACAGTATTTAGATCTGTAACTGTCGCTTCCTTCCCTTCTTAAAGTACACGACATTTGTCTCAAGCTCAAAGAGGTATGTCATTTCCAATGCCCACACTAAAAATACTTCAGTCAAAGAAAACCTTTTTCATGGAATTAAAGGGCTCTCAGCCTAATGCAGAGCACAGTTTCCTGGTCTGGAAACCTGAATGAAAGGGTCTTCACCGTTCGACTACTTCCTTCATCGACACGTTTCTGCATGTATGTTATAAATTATTTTACACAGCTTTCGTCTTGTCACTGGTGCACACCTGTTGTAAGGAACCAAGTTTTGCATAAGAAACTATCGGATTAAGTGTTTTTCTGACTCTTCCCTTTCCTTGGAAAAGACGAATTAGAGGCCCCCTCTCCCTGGTGTCTGTAAATTAAGTTCGCTCCCACCGGCACATACATTAGAAGAGCCAAAGGTATGTGCCAAGGACTGTACTCAATTTGAAAACTAAGAACGCTTTTAAACAAAGAGAACGTAATTCTGTATGAAAGAATTCCAACTGAAAAAACACCAAGGGGTTTCAATGATCTCCACTCGTCACTGGAAAATTACAAATATCTTGCGTCTGTATTTACAGACGTAACAGACTTGTATTTCAGTCAAGTTGTCACACTTTAATGTGTGCGATACAAAGCTTCTTGAAAAAATGTTTTCTTCCCACATAATATCAAATGTGCCGGTGTACGGAAGAGCGGAGAAGCGCACGGGAGTGAAAGCCGAACACTGATCACCTCATCGTGCAAGTCAGCCACGACTCACATTTTGTTACGTATTTTATTTTTTTTATTATCTTCTTATTTTTATAATTAAAATGAATTCTTTTTAGAGAGAGGGGATAGGGCAGAGGGAGAGGGAAGGAGAGAATCTTAAGCTGGTTCCACATCTAGCCAGCATGGCGCTCGACCAGGGCTGATCCCAGGACTAAAGGATCATGACCCGATCAGAAGGCAGACACTTAAGCCACTGAGCTTCCCGGGCACCCCTCAAGAGTCGGACATTTAACCAACGAAGGCAGCCAGGCACCCCGTTTTTGTTACATATTTTAAAAAATAAGGAAATACAATATGTTATGCTTTCATAATTATGTTTATCTTTACATAATTATGTTTATCTTTCTTTACATATGCCATTTTAAACCTGAATAATAAAATTCTAAAGCAGGAGGATCTGTTTAGTTCTGGCCTCTCATTTTTCAGACGAGCTTTCTAAAGCCCCGAAGAGTTAAGTGACTTGACGACGGTCACACAACTAGTCATAGCAAAATCAGGGCAAGAAGCTGTCCTTTCCATCTCCCCTCCAGGAGCCAAGCCATTACTCTCCACAACCGTGACATGACCAGAAGACCAGGGAAATTGGGAACACCTGAGAAAAAATAACTCGTATCCGGCAGGAGATCTAGGAAGGCGTGTTGTCTTTCAGGTCACTATCTCCCCTCTTTGGGGCGTCTGGGTGGCTCGGTCAGTTGAGCGTCTGCCTTCGGCTCAGGTCATGATCCCAAGGTCCTGGAATCGAGCCCCACAGTGGGCTCCCTGCTCAGCGGGGAGTCTGCTTCTCCCTCTGCCTCCTCCTGCTCGTGCTCTCTCTCTTGCTCTCACACAAATAAATTAATAAAATCTTTAACAAGTAAGTACATAAATCTCTTCCTTGTGTATAACAGAGAGGCCCGTCGTAAGGACCCTGTCATTTTTATAAATAACAGCTGTATTGAAAGACGATTCGCACACCGTACAACTCCTGCACACAAACCCTACGACGCCAAGGTGCTTAGCACACATGCGGAATTGTGCGACTATCGACCCCCTTCCATCTGGGACCAAAGCATCTCTGTACCCATATGCCATCAGCAGTCACTTCCACCCCCCCAGCTCCCCGGCCCCTGGCAACCTCTCTGTTTGGGACATTGCATGTCGATGGTGTCGTACACGTTCAGCCTTTTTTGCGTTGCTGCCTTCCCTGTTCTCTGAGGCCCATCGGTGCTGTAGCGTGAGAGAGGAAGGCACACGTCCTGGTGGCGGAGGAGTGTTCCAGTGTGCACAGACCACGGTCAGCTTATCCGTTTGTGGTGTGTGGACTTCCGTTGTCTCCACTTTTCGGCTCTTATGAATGACGCGGCCGTGCACCTTCGCGTGTAAGTTTCGTGGGCCGGAGTGGAGATGCTGTGACACGTGGTAACTCTGTGTTCAGCTCCTGGGCGACCGCCTCCTTTTCCCCAGAGCGCCGGCACCATCTCGCCCCCCGCCAGCCGTATGCGAGGTGTGC
Organism: Lontra canadensis; assembly: GCF_010015895.1. NCBI lineage: Eukaryota > Metazoa > Chordata > Mammalia > Carnivora > Mustelidae > Lontra > Lontra canadensis. Next base: position 2,696,519 of record NW_022631038.1, read on the forward strand.
CACACCCTTGCCAACGCTGGCTCGTATCGTCTTTGGATGCTGGAGGTCCTCTGGGTGAGACACGGAATCTCGTTAGGGATCTGATTTGCGTTTCCTTAATGTCTAATGGTGCTGACTATCTTTCCGTGTGCTTGTTGGTCATTTGCATATCTTCTTCGGAGAACGATCTAGTCAGATCCTTGGCCCATTTTTTTACTTGGGTTATTTATCTTTAAATTGCTGAGTCTTCAAAGTTCCATGTACACACCAGATTACAGGCCCCTGATCAGATATGATACACGGTTTCCTAATACTGACTCCCATTCTGGAAGCTCCTTTCATTTTCTTGAGAACGTCCTTTGAAGACACAAAAACTTTTCCCCATGAAGGACTCTAATTTATCTGCTTTATTTTGTGCTTTTGGTGCCATATCTAAGAAGGCTTTGCCTGCCCCAAGTTCATGATGATTTACTACTTATTTCCATCTAAGAGTTTTATAGTTGTAGGACGTACATTTAGGTCTGTGATCCATTTTGTGTTAATTTGGGGGTTTATCATGAAGAAGGGGTCCAACATCATTCTTTTGAATGTGCATATCCTGTTGTCCCATGATCACTTCTTGGAAAGTCCATATCATTTTATTTTATTTTATTTTTTAAAGATTTTATATATTCATTTGACAGACAGAGATGACAAGTAGGCAGAGAGGCAGAGAGAGAGAGGGGGAGAAGCAGGCTCCCGCTGAGCAGAGAGCCCGAGGCGGGGCTTGATCCCAGGACCCTGAGATCACGACCTGAGCCAAAGGCAGAGGCTTAACCCCTGAGACACCCAGGTGCCCCGACCCGTCATATTAAATATGAAGCAAAGAAGCATGACTTTCAGATGATCCTAATAAAAGGTTAAAGGAAGACAACGTAGATCAGAAGTAGAAACCAGGTTACTTGCTGTCATTTGTTGTCATATCCTCTTTACATCCTGCACAATGAATCTGGGCTCTGGTAAAAACAACGTAAGAAACTTCACATGAATTAACCATTCTCTTCATTGGTCTTAACCTTTGCGTTTCTAGACCCTGTGACTACGGTAGCTACGGATCCTCGCAGTTTAAGGAGGGAGACCTTGGACTCAGTCCGCCTTTCCACGTGTGATATCTCTCTTTTCCGCACTGCGTCCTTCCCAGAAAGTGCCTCCTTCTTGTCCGTAGGTTTGCCCACAGCCTCATAAAGTGCCCCCGGCTGATCAAGATCTAGACTGACAGTCGCTAAGTAAGGTCACTTCAGGCAGCGGCGTGGGGGAACCTGGAGTACCCGGGGGGATACAGTGAACACGGCCCCCAGCAGAACGTTAGGTTCATGGTGTGCTCAGAACGTGGTCCTGCGGTTCAGAACCTGGTGAACCCCCCCTTAACAGGAAGTGTCGGTCTGTCTTGTCCAACACGTACACTGTACAAGTCCTTGTACAGAAAATATAGTGGGGTTTTTTTTATGTTCATCTATTTTTTATATGGTCAGGCTAATCTTGACCTGGAAAGTTTATACTTCAAACCTCAGTTCTCATCATTGTTCAGTCATTCTGGATCTGACGATCTCCTCAGGGCTGGTGGGACACTAGCCCAAGTCCCGCGCTCTCCTGTTTCATCTGGAGACTCCTCCCCACCCCACGTTCTGGTGGAAGGCGCTCTCCCAGGTTGCTGAAATATTGTCTACAGATGCTTCTTTCTCTGAAGCAAGGGACAGCTGACCCGAAATATTCTGCAATAATATTATGGCACAATTGAATACTGTGCATCTGTTATATTTTTATATGAATTGATGTCATGACACCAGATGGAAATGAAAAAGTAAGTTGTACACTGATGTGTGCCTTCAAGCTCCTTGTTGTAAACTTAACGAGAATGTGTAGGTTTGCCTCTTGGTGGTAAGAGGTCTGCAGCTAACGGGTTACCCCTGGGCATTGAAACTTGGATAAAAGATGCAGTGAGGAGAGGAATTTTATGGTATACTCTTACACATTTGACTGTTTTATTTAAAATAAGCATGTTTTGCTTCTATAATTAAAAAAACAAATGTTTTTATTTATTTATTTATTTATTTATTTTTTAAGATTTTATTTATGTATTTGACATACAGAGATCACAAGTAGGGAGAGAGGCAGGCAGAGAGAGAGAGAGGAGAAAGCAGGCTCCTCACTGAGCAGAGAGCCCTATGTGGGGCTTGATTCCAGGACCCTGGGATCATGACCTGATCCAAAGTCAGAGGCTGTAGCCCGCTGAGCCACCCAGGTGCCCCTTTAAATGACTTTATAAAACTGCTGATGTGATATCATTTTAAATCAAAGCTCCAGACTTCTTTTTAAACTTTTCTGCCATTATTTGTCTATTTAAGGTAACCGCTTATTCTTTAAGCCAATTTTGGTAATTTACATCCCTTAAAAATATTTACTTGGATTATTAAATTTATTGACATAAACACATTATTCCTTTATAATAAAATACATTTTCATGTAATTTACTCCTAACTGTTGATTTTGTGTGTCCTCTTTCTGTCTCTTGATTAGAACTGGCAAAGTTTATCTGATAATCGATTTTTTTAGTTTTAGTAATCAACTCAATTACTGATTATTATTTTTTATCTGTTTCGTGTATTGTGTTTGACTTTCACTATTTTCTTCTCTTTTATTTGGATTGATTTCATTTCATTTTTCTTTCTGATAGCTTTCTGAGTTGGAACTTATGATAAATGTATTCCTACGTAAGTTTCCCTCCCTGTCGGCTCCATCACACTTTGAGATGTGTGAGATGTGTGAGATGAGATATTTGCTATGTAGATCCCTCATTTCTTTTCAATCTAAATAGTAATTTGCAATTGTTTTTTCCCTTAAGATCTTTAAATTTGTACTTACATAAGATATTTTAAAATTCAAGATATTTTCGATGTTTACTCAATTTTGGATTATTTTTTCCAGTAGGTGGTTGACTATCTCCGTATTATTAATTTGTAGTTGTTTGCCCTGTGGCTCAGAATAACACCTTGGTGATTTCTTTACTTTGGAACTTACCAGTAGTTCCTTGTGGCTTTTGTTCATTTGTTTTCTTCTTTCATTTTTACAATGACTGTTTCCAGAGAGGTTCTATTTTGTCTTCTATAGTATCCCATATTTTGTCAGCTCAACTTTATTGAATGCATGAAGCACAACTATTTTTATTTACTTAGCCCATGGCTTGTGTTAGATGTATGTTAAACCCTCATTAGAACTGATGATTTGTCTATTTTCTGGATACTTGCTAGCACGTGCTTTCTGTGTTTCGAAGCTACGTTATTGGGTACATAAACGTTTACGAAGAATCTTCTTGTAACTTTTATCAGTTCGAAATATACTTTGTTTTTCTTTTTGTCATGACTTCTATTTTTGTCTGTTGCTTTTATCATTCCATTTTATTCGTTTTTATTAATATTTGCCTGATGTCCGTCCTTTCCTACGTAATCTTGCTGTTTGCATTCTCTGGGGAAGAGTCCGTGACTAGGCGTGAAATGCAGTCCCGTATCTTCTTTTCGCACTTGTTTTTATTCCGACCGTGTGCTGACTTGTCCTGCATATTGTGTGTTTTCTATTTCCCCTCCTTTCTCTGGGTTTTTATTACCATTTAGGTTTTAACCCCTTTTTCTCTGATTTTTTTTTCTAGTTTCTACTCATAAATTTCGAACACACTTAATGAATCTTTCTTTCTGTCAATATCCAGTATTAATAAACTTCTTTTTTCCACCCAACCCAGATAAAACCTCACCAGGCTTTTTTCTACCTGCTCTGGTCCTGGGATTTGGGAGGGTTCCTGTTCCAGGTAGTTACCGCTACATGTCTTATAACCAGCGTCTATTAAGTGGAACGATAAGTTCTCCTGGCTTCTTTACTCACTCATGGTGCTTCTACCCCTGGTCTTTAAAAAAATTATTTATTTTTTGCTCCCACTTTTCTTTAGTCTGGGTTCCAGAAGAGTTCCAGGCCTGAGGCTGTCAAAACTTGGAGAGAGGACAACATTCATTTCCGATTCTACGTCTGGAGGGGATTTTCTTCAGTGAGTAGATGTGAAGTGACAGCTGATGTCGAGAAAGGGCTTCAGGATGGGCCTCGGGCCTGGGGGACAGGACGGTCCCAACAACAGAGCGAAGGCCGGTGATTCCTGACCTCCTCAGCGCTCCACAGAGGCCTTTCAGCAAAAGGTGCGGTGAACCCTCCCGCTCAGAGCAGGGCAGCGGGCTTGCACGGGCTCGTACTCCCTGAGCGCCCACCCACCTGAGCGAGGCCACTGGTGTGGGCCGGGCCCACCCGGCGTCTCCATGGCCGGGAGCAGACAGAGCCCATGAGCGGCCGAGAGGGCCTCTGCCGCGGTGGTGTGTCTTCATTCCGCAGACATCTCCGCATGTCCTCGGACCCACGGCGTCTGCGTTCAGCATCCGCACAGCTCTCCCCGCTTCACACCAGAGTGAGGCAGAGAGTCCCCTGCCTCAACCCCAAGGCCCTTCCAGCAGGCGTTGACCACAGGCTCATCTCAACTCTGACCTGTCCAGGCCCCCGCATCTGGCCGCTGTCCCAGGTGTCCCGTGGAAACTTCTCACCTGAGGTCCCTGCACAGCCGGTTGCTGGATCCCTTAACGTGCTGCGGGATCTCATCCCTTGGCCACTTCATCCTGCTTTGGGTGGGTGTCTCCCCTCGGGACAGCATTCCCCCCTCACCTCTCTGTGCTCCATCTCAGCCTCCCACAGCGACCTCCCTGCCTCTGCCCGGACGGGAGATACTCAGAATTTTGATCATCAGGTTCAGTGGCGTCTGACCTCTTAATTCTCCTTCCTGAGGCCAAGCAATCTCTAACAATGAATCTGATCCTGTCCTTCTCCTGTGGAAGATGCTCGTGGTGACCCCTGATGGCCGTCTACTTCCATTCACAGCCCCTGTGGTCTCTGACCCGGGCTTGCGCGCGGCTGCTCGTGGGGCTCACAGGCGGGGAGGGAAGCGGCAGAGCCCGGAGGTGCCGCTAAAGCAGACGGAGGCTGCTTTCCACTCAAAGCACGGAAATCCCCGGCTTGAATGGCGGCAGCAAAGAGGGCAAGTTGCTAGAGTAGGGCGTCTGCTGCGAGCCTCGATGTCCCGCTCCTCAGGGAGGGAGACGGCGGCTGCCTTGCTCCCCCCGTGTTACCGGAGCCCTCTGTGGTGGCCTCCAGGACAAGGAGGAGAGCCATGTCTCCACTCAGATTCCTTCTCTCCGCAAGAGGACCCTTTGCGAGAAGGCGCAGATGGGCTGAAGCCTGGGAAGCACCTTGCGACCTGGGGGCTGGCCTCACGGTGAAGACCCAGGGCCTCGCTCAATGCCTCACGCCAGTTATGAACTCAGTACACATCTGGCGAATGAGCAAAGGGTTCTCTGCTCATCTCACATGTTTGATGTATCCTTACTCCTGTGATAGCGTCAGATGTCAGATGACATGAGTCAAAAGTTAACATGCTGGGTTTTACGACTTACATCTGGTTTTACTGAGACGAGGTGCACTTAAAGCCAGATGTGCCCTGTGTTCCTTTATCCTCTTAAATATTGCTTCTCATCATTCATAGTTTGGACGACGGTTAAGGTTATAATCATACATACAATTGACATTAGTTGATACAGTTGAGTCTATCCAGGAACTATCCCAAATTTGCAGTTCATCGCTGACTGCTACATTTTGTAAGACAATTTTGTAAGACAATTTGTAAGACAATTTCTTTGGCTACAGAAAGAATCATTATCCTTCCTAAAATTTCTCAGTGTCCACGTACCAGGGAAGGCAGGAGCTGCATGGAGTAGAGCGAGGACACTGTTCTACCTTCAAATCTTAGGATGGAGCCATGTGCGACCCATAGGGCCACAGAGGAGACGCCTTCCCATAGTGTGGGGGGCAAATGGATTTTAAGAACCGGCCTCGTGGACACGTGGTTCTTAAAAACATGACACGAGCTCCAAATGCTTCTGCTTCTAACGGACTGTCCCGTGAAGGAAACATAACAACTTTGCTATGAATGTTAAACTACCTTTTCATTTTATTTTTTTAAAGTTATTTATTTATTTATCTGCTAATCTCTGCACCCAACATGGGGCTCGAACTCACAACCTTCCAACATCAAGATTAGCATGTTCTTCTGACGGAGCCAGCCAGACACGCCCTAAATTTTAAACTTTTAAATGGAGTCAGTTCTGAGCAATTTCACTTTGCTTTTGTGAGTAGAATTAAAACAAATGAAGGAGAAAGTGCCTCAAGGCACAGCATGTGTATTAGAATCCGCAGCACAAACCTCTCCTTGTATTTCAGGAGCAGCCTGGTGGTCACCTTCTCGACCACAGCTGGCCCAGGAATGCACAGACCCACACACACACAACAGGGCTTCGGCCCTTGGGAAGTTAGATGTTTCACAGCTAATGCATTCATTTGATTGTTTAGTCTGTGACTTCAAAATAATCACCTGGACCTCATGGAACCTCGTTCATATCCACAGCTTTCCCCACGCAGTACCGCTGACTTGGGACATAAGCAGCATCTCTACACACAGAGAGAATAGTTGTGTCTTCATGGCTTTTATGCTCCGACCTAATGTGCAGAGAACCCTTCCAGACGACGCTCCCGCCACAGTTTGGAAGTGACTGATCTGTGAACAGTCACCAAACAATAGGTTTTTTGCTTGGTTTCTGTCTTTTTTTCTCATAGCATTAGATAAGCAGTTTCTTTGCATTCCCCTTACATATGTGCTCTGTTTTTCCTCCCCGTTCAGTTAATCTGGCGAGAGTGGCCCTGAAATGAACAGGAGATTTGCACCATGAACCTCCCTGTGATTCTGCACAGTGAGGAGGGGTGAAGTGATATTGCACAACGGTGAGTTCCGGGGATGCAGAAAGACAGGAGTCAACGGAAATAATAGTGTTAGAGGTTCTTCTGAAGCAGAGTTTAGATTTTGTAATCCTTTTTGCATTGTAGGTAATTGAAAGAAGGTTTCATAAAAATTTTCCTTAGGGGGGTACATGTGAGCACATCATTGTGTTTAAAAATAAGACGGTATTTCCTGAAAAGGTAAGAGGAGTGGAACGGTCAACTCTGTAATACTTCACAAATACGTCTTTTTAAAATTGGCCTTTGTGTTGTTTCAAAGGAATGTTTCCTGCTATTAGAAATAGTAGTGAAATCGTGGTTTATTACTTCCTAAAGAATACAAGATCTTTAACTGAAGTTTATTATCAGTTTGCCTAAAAGTTACTTTCCTGCCCCATCTGGGTAAAATCCCAGCGTAAACAATTGATAAGCTCAGTTGCAACTAAGAAAAAGGGAGCCGTGGGACAGGGTGGGAACGTGCAGTATCGGTTTTCTGTCCTGGAAGTCTGGGGTGATTTATTTTCTGGAAGAAAAGGAGCATAACAGAAAGTGACTTCATTTTAAGGATTTCTTTATTTTTACCTATACCCTCGATTTACCGAGGTATCATAACTCAGAAGCAAACCAGATGAAACGGAAGAAACCCGCCCACTCCTTCTGCTGGGCCACTTTGCAGGGCAGCCCGCACGACGGAGAGTGGCGGCTGAGGGGCGGCCCTCCTCTTTGAATTTCCTTGCTTTTGTAAATTTGTCAGTCCAGCCATGAACTTTGTTTGAACAGAGTTTGGCACTTAGTGGAGGATTGTATTGTATTGTAACTCACAGTGTAACACATCTTTCCTGTATTTATTTTAAATAAAGGCTTTCTAGAAGCCAAAGGGCTTAAGCCGTCAGAAATAAAGAAGTAAAGTGTGCGTCCAGACCCTGTGAACGCTTCATGTCCACACCCCAGAAGTTTCCGCAAACCCAGAACTGCCGGGAGGCCTCACTGGCGACAGGAGGCGAGGGCCAGTGGCTCGGGGAAGATCGGGGGCTCCCCCGGGAACCTGATCTAGGCAGGGGCTTGGCGGGGAGAGAGGGAGCAGAACCCCAACCCACATTTCACATCGTGCTTGGGAATGTCTACATCAGATCCTAAATGGACATAGCTTTTAAACGTCTCTAATTTGGGGTGTGGCTCCAGGATTCGGCGAGCCTTGTCCATGCCAATGACATCCTAAGCAAACAAACAGAATTGTAAAAACCAGCGAAGAAAAATCGAACGGTTCTGGACACGGCCCGCATTTCAAGAGAATGAGCACAACTTGGAACAACAGTTCTGATGCTTTCGGATACTTGAAAACCGTGTGTTCAGGGAAAATGTGATTGTTCATGTTGATGCTGTCAGCAAGTCCATGATGAAGGAGACCCTGTCTCTGAGGAGAAGAAGGGATGTGTGTCCCCACGGACATACGGTCAGCATTCGTGGATGGTCTCACGTTCTCCTTCTTCTTGTCCTCGATAACGCTCTTCCTGGTTAACAGACCAGGTCATTCCTGCAAATTCTCACTGTATCGTAGGTTCATGGTTTTGCCTCCAAACTACTGTGACGAACACTGTCTGAGTATTTTCTTGGTAAAAATGATGTTGGGAATGCCGTCCATTCCGCCCTCCCTTCTTTCACGAACATGCAGGAGAAATCTCACTGAGGCACCAGGTTTAGGACATACTGTTTTTCTGTGGAAATGTGTGCTTCTCGTTTTATAGGTTGTGCCAATCTTGTCAAAGCTGAGTGCTTCCCTCTTTGCTCTGGGTGCCAGGAAGCTCAGGGGAAGATTCCGCACCCCCCCCCCAACCACACATAGGATCCATGTGCACCTGTCTTAAACCTGGGTGAGCTCCTCTGGACCCTGATTGCATCTTTTTCTACTTCCCGCCCCTCACCCCCGACCTAATTCTTCAACTGCTTATGCTATCTTCCTATGTTTTATGCACTAACAACAACAACAGTTCACACCCTTTGGGAAACCGAGACAGAATCCCATACAGATTCCCCTTCCACCAGTGCGTAAGTAATCCTGCACGCACATTATGTGGACGGAAGACCGACAATGTCCCTTGCTGAGTGACAAGTGCCCCTTGGGTGACACAGACGCCCTGGGGGGTGTGATGTGACATACACAGGGGCACACTGCTGATGAACAGAATGAGAACTGGATGGAGAGGTCGTGACACCTTCCAAGAAGGACTAACAGAAAAGACAGGTTTGGTTTTGTCTATCCGTAGAAGTACTTTGAAAACAGCCAAGGCCAAGGCCATGGTGTCTGGCTGGCGGGCCCGTTGACATGAGGGTTGGTGATGTGGGCCTGGGTGGCCCTCAGGACTCTCCCGTCAGGGCTGCTGGCTTTGTACCCCGCCCCTGGCCTGCACCAGCCCATCAGGCCCCGGGGGAGGGGTGGTACACGTCTGTCTGGTCCCTTGTCACCTGTGCAATGAGACAACAGTGGCACCCGTTCCCGTAAAGTGAGATACAATGGACGCCCCATGAGGGTTTTCTACACAAGAAGAATATAAGAAACATTCCTGTTGAAGTTAGGCCTCACTCTCAGGCCTGCATCAGAGCGTGCAAGGTGGGTGGGCGACTGAGCAGGGCGCGTCAGACACACACTCCGCCAATGGAGCCAGCCGGGTGCCCCCTGTCATCTTGTACTTTAAATCATGCCTCCCTATTTTTAACATTTGAAATATTTTAAAAATGTTTCAATGTGTAAGATGCGTCAGCAACCTGATATTGTTTCCCCCTTCACGCTGTTGGCATGAGGAGCTGTGCCAAGCGAGAGAACACGGACGTGTGCTTCTCAGTGACTCAGGACAATTCAGCGACTCAACAGGAGATCGAACTGTTTGCCGCTCTCCAAAATTGATTTGGGCCCCCCGAGTTTACTGTAATGCCGTTGGTTCAGGATCCGTTTGGGGCAAAGACAAGCAAAGACAGGCAGGTAGGAGATCACTTTAGGGGAGAGGAGGAGGAGTGTCGTTTCTGTGGAGACTACACTCGCTTTGTTAATCCGTTTCTTTGGTGAAGGTCCTGCCTCCACTCACATACAAGCTCAGCGTCTTTTTTGAAGAAGACAAAATACTAGCTAGCCACAGCGCCTTGGGCCGGGAGGGCATCCGCTGGGTGGATAAGCTCACCACAGTGGACAAGCTCGCTTGTTGGAAGCCCCTGGGGGAGCGGCATTCAGAGACACAAAGTACAGGGGTCTCCTGCCGCGGGGGAACGGGGAGTCGTCTCATGGGCATGCGTTCCAGGTTTGCAAGGTGGAATGAGTTCTGGCTGTGAGTGCTGGTGACAGTTGCACAGGACTGGAATGTGCTGAATTGGACACTTACAGTGGTTAAAATGGTCAGTTTTACATTACGTATATCGTACTGCGATGGTCACCCCCTAAAATGTACCTAGCCTCCCTCACCAACGAAATGTCCTAACTTCTTATGACAACTGATCCACATCTTCTTTCCATATTGTTCTGTTTCCAACTCCACCCAACCCCCAAATGCCAAATTCTTTCCTTCAAGCTGAGACTGGGGCAAGGCCCTTGCGATATCGGGCAAAGCCTTTGCGGCCCACAGTGTAGGCGGCCTGGCTGTTTGCCTTACTTTATTCTGGTTCTCTCAGCAAACTTTGCATAAACATGCACGTGTAATCAGTTACGCACCATGAAACATAATGAGATTGTGGGGCAGACAAAGTCATGGTTTTGCTATCCTAAGACAGGGTGGTGTTAAGAGGTCACAACTTACCTGTTAAGTAATGAACAGACTGTAGGGATTATGAGAAAATGTAATGGGAAAAACAGTCCCTCTGCTGACATGGAAATCTTTCACAAGAGGATTGCTTTTTGAATTTGTCTTTCCTTAAGTGAATTCTGCTCCATGGTCTCCTTCCTTTTCTTCTTCAACCCATTAAGAACCACATCTGTGGAATTGCGGATCAGCTATCCAGCCAGCTGTTGCCCAAAGTCTTCTGCTTTGCTTGAAGTTAAGAACAGATCTGAGGGCCCTCTACCTGCTGGGAAGTCCTGATGTAGTTACCACCCCCTGCACGTGACGGCGACCCCAAATAAGTCTTAAAAAACAAAACAAAACAAAACAAGAAAACTGCCACTTTGACTCTAAATTGTCCTGAACGTAAAAGACCAAACAAGAGACACAACTTAGAAGTTACAGTAAACATGGGAGGATTTGGGCATAGATCACTTAGGGGTGTGTGTGTGTGTGTGTGTGTGTGTGTGTGTGTAAGAAAAGGATATTATCTATTTTTTTGCTACAGTTCATCACCTTCAAGGGAATAAAGCTTAAAAAACCAGAACTAAGATAGTTTCCTACACCAAGATTAAAGACCTTCTTTCTGCTGGTTACCTCCAAAGTCAACCCTCTGAAACCATTCTGTAGAAGACTATTTAAAATATCATTACAACTTTGCCCTCCTTCTCCACAGGGGATCACCCTGTATTAAATTCCTCTTCCTCCATATTCTAAATGCAGTGTATTCTCTTAGTTTCCAAGTTCTGTGAAAAAAATTAAGACTTTAGGAAAAAAAAAACATCAGGTTAGGATTGGGGCAATATTTATGAAACCATCAATGATTAAAGAAATAGCCAATTTCCATTTACACATGAAATTGTTACCTACTCTACATGATATGAAGGTGGTCAACAGGTATTCTGTTCCTAAAACAGTCCATACCTTGGAGTAGTTGTCGACAATTTAAAATTTCCCCCTTGTCCACTCTTAAATCTGTAAATTTAAGTTAGTTCAAAGAGCTAATTACCCTTAGACTTAGGTGCCACTGTCATTCTTCTTCCTCAGATGTAATTTGGGATATAGGATACAAATTTGCACAGAGATAGAATTAACATTAAATATTTACTAATAAGCAGTGCACTTAAATTTTAAAGCATGCATATTTAATAAATATTTTTTAGTTTGTCTTGGATTTCATACTTTAAAGAGTTTCAGTTCCAGCTTTCAGACAGACAAGACCTTTGCTGGGCTTCTTTTTGTTTGTTTGTCTCTTACTCTTAGCTCTTCTTTAATGGAACCCTTCCAGAACCTTTCTGATCCAAATATTCACCAGTCATGTTCCCACCTAAGCTCTGCAGACAAGCCACTGAGCGCTGTTGCATTAAAATGCCATTTTCCTTAGCTTGAAAGAGCAGAGTCCCAAATGCTGAACAAATAATTCATTAGACAATCACAAGAGAAAGTGTGTTTTCTTCTCCATCTATCTCATTCAGCAGAATTATTGCTTGCGATAAAGTTGTAAATAGCCAAATATGTATGCAACCAGTAATCCGGTAATATCATGGTTCTCCACCCAAATATTGTAATTAAACATTTCAAACGAGGTGAACCTCTTTTGAGGGATTTCAGGGCTTTGTATTTTGTGCGGAAACAGTGTCCTTAATCTTTCATAGCTACTTGAAGTCTTTGCAGATATTATTAAACACTTGAAATTTTAGCAATGCTAAACATGTTGTAGGAGTAGTATGGGAAGCTTTGCTAAATATTTTATTTTTATACCTCCCCGTGCCCCCCCACACCCCCGTCCCAGAATAAGCTAAGAGTGCATTGACAAACGGACCTCTGCCAGTGGCTTGGTGCACAAATAATGTAAACACTCTCTCGCCGGGCACTGTGGCACCCTCAGCAGCATCAAGACCTGCTGGCTGGCAAGCTGCTGTTTTTCCAGAATGTAACCCTGGCTTGTCTCTCGAATTACATTCTCAGATTCTGCATGCATTGTAGAGAAAGGGAGAAGGGAAATCTTTTAAAAGCACGGTATTATTGTAGAACTGGCTCTGCCCTCAGTGAGATCACATGTGGGTGATAAGCAGGCTACAGAAAGGAGGCAAGTCATGAAACTCACAATTATATGTGGAGGAGTTTGGAAGTTTTGCTGACCAAACGTCCCTTGATCTAACTTGTCAATTTTGAACATATGGAAGTTATTAGAGCAATACTGTAGTCTTAAATAGACCCAAGAATGTAGTTAACAAAGTGGATTTTTACCGTTGACTCAAATCCGTTCCCAAATAGGACAAACACAACTATAAAATTCCAAGTGTGCATATTATAATCTTTGTGTGTGCACACGTATAACACGTGAGGATTTCTCTAAGTCTGTATACGCCATTTATATCCGTGGAATTAGTTCATCTGGGGGGTACTTTCATTTGTGAATTGTCACAGGGTACTGTAATGAGTTGTGCTCATTCAATACTTTTCTGTGAACCAGACTTAAATTTGATTAAGAATACAGGCCATTTAAGCACTCATCCCCCAAACCTGCAACAATTGCCAAAGACCTTTACCTCTGTGCCTGCTATCCTAATTAATGCAGACCATTAATCACAAGGAGCTTACATTTTAGGATTCGAAGATCCTTCTCGCAAAGGTCCACCCCCTCTTGCTGCCTTCTTCCTCCACCGACACACACACACACACACACACACACACACACGCACGCACACACGTGCAGAATGGCCCCTGTGTCTGAGAGTCCAGCTTTGCAGGCACAAGCTCCTCCCTTTGGAGCTCGTCCTTAGTAGTTTCTGTTGTAAATGCCCTAAGTTGGAGAGGGCCCGAGCTGCATCAGCAGTCGAGTGTGAGCGAGCGTTGGGCGCCGAGAGAGAAACTGCCACGGCGGAAGGTGACGCCGGACTGCAGCGCTGATGGCGAAGCCCAGCTACGTCGGTGTCTTGGACGGAATCCATCTCCACTGCGGAGTTATCACGAGGAGAACAGAACAATATGGCCAGGAGCCTGGTGGGAGAAGACAGTGCTCCCCTCCGCAGGCCAACTCCCTCGCTCTGCGTCATCGCTGATTCAGGGGCGCGCCCCTTCTCTTTCTCCTCTTCCCCTCTCCGCGTTCCTCCGCCCCTTACCCGTCTGCGCCTCCCCCTCCCCCCGCCCCGTGTACCATGATTGCTTCTTGGAGTCAAATTGGGATTTCTATTCCCAGACTTAACTTGCTGCCACTAACTACGGCCCGCGGAGAGCAGCTGGGGTGAAGAAATGGTTTGAAAAACAGAAAAAAAATTAGAGTTGAACTTTCCAAGGATAACAATAAAAATAAAAGCCCACGGTCGTTTCTAAATTGCCATCCAGCAAAGTCCTCCCGACTTTGGTCTGGACCCAGGACTTAATCTATGGAGTATCCCCAACACACTGACCAGGAAGTTCAGTGAAACGCACACGCTGAGCCGTGTGGAATGCACACGCATCTGGGACCACCGCAGGGATACCCGCGTAGAGGTCTGCACTCCGGGCTGGGTGCTCAGGTGCCCAGTCGGCGGAAAACGCGTCCCGACACGTCTGCACGTATGGACGCGTGCGTGTGTGTCCGTGTGTGCGCGCGTAAACAGCTTCCCGTAACTGGATCTGCGGCAGCGCGGGTCCTGGAGGAGAAGGGCGACAACTAGCCGCTGGGATCGTGATTCAGTGCTATTAGGGGAAGAATTATCTGCGTCTGAGTCATCGCGAGCCTCCAGACTTTGCCCGCAGTGTGGTAGAACTTTGTGCTGATGAGACAATAGTGGAGCGTGTGCGTTTCCTACAGGGCAGACCATTCCGTGGCTGGGGGAAGCCTCGGGCCTGCGCCCGGCCGCGGGGTCCCGGCCCCCTCCCCCCGCCACGCAGCCCCCAGAGCCCGGCCGGCGCCGGGGTCCCCGCGGGGCGGGCGCGTCCGGGGCGCGCGAGGGCGGCGCGGGGAGGGGGCCGGGCGCGTGGCGGGCCCCGCGCGCCCTCGCGCGTCCCCCGCGCCCGGGCGCAGCTGGCGCGGTCGATCTAGTGCAGCGCTCGGCTCCGCGCCTCGGGCGCTCGGCTTCACCTTCAGAGGCGCGGGGCGTGCGCGTCCTCTTCCCCGGGCCCGCCGCCTCCCGCCAAGGTAGGGGCCGAGGTGGGGTGGGGGGCGCCGCGGCGCCGGCGAGGGGCGGGGGCGCGGGGCCCGGGGCCTGGCGGTGCCCGGGACCCCGGTGTGCGCCGCGGGGGTGGGGGGCGGGGAGGGGCTCCGGGGCGCGGGGAGGGCGGCTTGGCTTCCCTGTGGATAGTTGCTCCGCTCGGCAATTCTAGGAGAGGGAAGATGCAACTTCGGGCGGCGAGGCCAGCGCTGGGAGGTGGTTTTTACCGCAGTGGAGGGGCGGGGTGGGGGCCGGGTGGGAGCGCGGAAGAGGCTCTGGCTTTGTACACTTCGTCAAAGGCGACGCGGGAGGAGGGGAGCTCGGATGCGCTCTCCATCCATTAGGAGACAAAGAGCAAATTGCCTTACTTTAAAGTAAAACGCTCCGGCTAGTGAAGGTGGGTGATGGGGCTGCGGGGCCCGAGGAGCCGCTTCAATTATTAAGGGTTTGGCTGATGGGATCGATGCCTGTGGGCACCGAGCGCTGCTGCCTCGGGTACGTGTTGGCGTGTGTGTGTGTGTGTGTGGGGGGGGTGTTTTGCCTCCCCCTCCCCTGGCTGCATGCCCATTAGCTGGGAGCGTATAAGTGACCCTAACATTAAAGAAGTGAGTGCTCCTGGAAGGGAAGTTAGGGCCGGGTGGGGGTGGGGGCGAGGGTTCTCTCAGTGACCGTGAGGGGTGGGGAGAGGGCTCAGGGTGGCAGGGGCTCCTCGCAGATGCACTGACCCTGGCGGGGGTCGGAGTGGGGGTTGGGGAGGTACGGATCGCGACATGTACCCGGGGATATACGAGAAAAGGAAAATGCTGGGGGGGGGGGGTGTTTGGAAAAGCGCCTCGTCTGCCATTTCCAGGGAGAACTAACACACCGAATAGTTGCGATCGGTGTCTAGAATAAACCGCCTCGTCAAGTTTTAAAGAAACTTTGTATGAATAAGTTTGTTAAAAGCCAGTCGAGTTGGATATGGAAAACAGCGGTTTATGGAGGAGGTTGGTGTGGGCTGACAATCGGTGGTAGTGGGCAGGGAAGCCGGTGGAGCCTTGCAATTAGGGACCAGAGAGACCCAGCCTTTTACCCGAAAATGTGGGTCTGTAAGTCAGCCCCATTTATTATCCGCGTTAATAAGCTCCCCGCAGCAGACCGGGATCAGACCAGGACCTTCTGGGGTTTGTGTGTCTGCATCTTACTCATTCTGCTGGCTTACTGATAAAGAATTACTTGGTCTCCGGGTGTGCAAAGATCAACTTGCTCAGCCCTCTTTTTAAATATATTCATTCTGCGCCTTATTTAATCCAGATGCACAAAAAGCCATTTGCTGCTTCATTGTTGGTTTACATTTTTTGAAAAGGCGACTGGTGTAACCTGTGGAATTTGAAATGCAAATAGAAGCCTGTGGGAGTTGAGGCAGAACAAATCAGCATTTATAAAGTGAAAAAGATTTAATGTCTTTGAAATCATTGCAGAGGAAAAAAACTGGAGGGGGGTGATTTTTCAGGGAGTGAATTGTGACGTCAGGTCTTTTTGGAAAAGATGTTATTTTTAAGGTCTGAAACCCGGGTATGTAAAGTGCTTACAGGAAAAACAGATTACAAGATTAACATCTGTTAACATGATCGTTTATCTCCAGCCAAAAATAGGTCAGTTCTTTCTTAAGGAAACTCGATTGCTGGCGCAAGCTTAAATAATAAAATTAAAATAATGAGTGCATGAATTAGGACCGGCGTTTGTTACAATCTGATCTGTGAAAAACATTTTTTAATTTCGAGATCAATAAAGGTCAAAGTCTTTTTTGGGCGTTGAGAACAACTCTTCACTCCGCGTCCACCCCTCCGGATGACCCCCTCCTCCTCACTCCTAGCTCCTTCTCCGCCCCCACCCCGGATCGCTAATTTCCCTTTTCAGCCATTGTGGAAGAACAAAATATATTTAAATGGATATTGTCTGACGCCCCCGTCGTTAAAGAAAGCAAACTCTCCGCGCAGATGGCTAACTTTCAGGGCTCTGCTGTTGTTTTACCATTAAATGAAACGGTAGGGAGGGAAGGGGAAAAAAAAAAAAAAAAAAAGAAAAAAAAAAAAGAAGAAGAAGGAAACAGCCTTGCTAAGTCTCCCTGCCCCCTGGGTGTGAGTGACGGCTCTGTCGGCCAATCCGCAGCGGCTTTCTCCATCCCGGAGGTAATTTGGAGTGTGCGTGTGCGCGCGCGCGTGCATGCGCCCATGTGTACGCACACCGTGCAGTGCTGCTAGCCTCGCGCGTCCTTAGCTCCTGATGTGCACAGCCCCGTGCTGTAGACGCGGACACGCTTCTACCGGAGTCTGGGCAGCTAGATGGGCACGCAGCAGTTGCAGTGGGGACCTCGCCTCCTCCGAGGTCCTCCTGCAAAGAATGGGCGTTCGAGAGCCGCTTTCGGATTCCAGTCGGAACCTGCAGAGGGGGAGGAAGACGGGAGTGATGGGATTCCGCTTCCAGCGGCGGGGACCGCACCGTGCGGTTCCTTCCGTCCCGTTCCCACGCGGCGGGCGCGGCCTCGCGCGCTCGGGGTCCGGGGACGGAGCGCGCCCGCCAGGCGTAGAGCGCACACGGAACGGGCGCTGGGGAAAGGGGTATGAATCCGTGGCGAAGTGCGGACGCGGGCACCTCACAACTTCACGTTCCGCGGTGGCGCTGAAAGTTCACCCCGAGGCCACTGGCAGGTTCTGGAGCGCGACCCGCGCGCGGTGGGGAGAGGCTGTGCTGCCCACCGACTCGGGAGCGCCGAGCGCCCGCCGGGTCCCCCCCGCACAATGGGCACATTCACGGGCGGAGCGCGTCACGGGCCGCCCCACGCTTCGTGCCGGCCTGACCTGGCGCCAGCTTCCCCGGGAACGTCGGTCGCGGTGTGTGGACGCGTGCGGGCCGGACCCGATCACGCAGCATCTCTGTCTCGGGGCTCCCGGTGCCGCGCTGCGTCGTTCCGGGCTGGATGCTGCTGCCGTCGCGCGCCGGTCACGGACCCACGTGGGGCCCCTCCTGCCCCCGAAACCCCTTGAGGGAGGCCTCGGGGAGGGATCCCGCGCCCCGCCCTCGTCCACGCGCGGGGTGCCCGTCTGCCCTGCCTCACCGGGGTTACCCCGGGGGCCCACGGGCGGCCCCAGGCGACCTCCGTCGTCACCCCCCCCACCCCCCGCGAGAACCCAACTCAGTTACGAGGTGGTGTCCGACCCCATCCTCCCGCTCCGGCCATTTTCGGCCCGAGTTCGACCCGACTCTGCTCCCCACCCCCGCCCCCACCTCGGTGAACTCGCCGAGTGAGGAATGGGCAGCAAGGGGGAGGTGTAGCGGGATTAAATCATTCCTATTTATGTATCTCCGAGCGAGCGGCGCCGGGCCCGGGGCGCCGCTGGGGGGGGGCGGGGCGGGGGCGGGGCGGGGGCGGGGGGATTTACCTGCCCGCCCCGGGGGCGGGGGCGGCGGCCGCTTGTTGCTGGGCTGCCAGGGGGCGGGCTGTGGGCGGGGCGGGCAAGGCGGCGAGGTGGGGGAGGGCCCGGCCCGCGCCCCCGCCCCCCGGCGCCCGCCCCCCGCCCCCGTCATGTGGAGCGGACGTCACTCGCCTGCACTGTAACCCAAGAAGTGAAAGAGACGGGGACCCACGGCCCAACTTCGCACCGTAACAAAGGCGGGGGTCCGTGCGGGCGGGAGGGGGCCTAGTTGGGGCGGGAGCGGGCTGGGGGGAAGGGGTTGGGGGGTGGGGGGGGGGGCGGGCGGGGGGGGGGGGGGGCTGGGGGGCGCGTGTCTCCGCGCAGCCGGGGGGCGGGGGTCTGCGCGGCGGCGCGGGCGGCGCTCCGGGGGCCGAGGCGCGGCCGCGGCCAGGTAATTGGTTTCTATTTTAAACTTCACTTTGTTCTGGCGGAGGTGGGGCGCGGGCAAAGGCGTGGCCCCGAGGACGATTACATAAGTATTCACACCTGATCCGGGCCGGCCGGCGCGCGGGGTGGGCGGCGCGGGGGAGCCCGCGGGCCCCGCGAGGGGCTGCCGCGCGTGGGTGTGGCGTCCTGCCTGCGTGGCCTCTCTGTCCCGTCGGCGGCGGCCCGTGTGGACGTGGGGGGCAGTTCCTGGAAGCCCAGAGGTGCCCGAGGGCGTGGGGCCGGGCCTGCCGGCGGGGTCCACTGCGTAACAAAGGGCAGGGGCTGGGGGACCCAACAGCAAGTCACAAAAGGAACTTTAGACGGTGGTGGTCTTCATTAAACATGCCCCGAAGGCGTCTCCCCCCCCCCACGCCCCCGTGAACCTGCAGTTAAGTCTGTGATCCTGATTCAAGATGATTCAGAGAAGGGGATTCCTGTCCTGTGGCCCTGTGACAAAATGCACTGAAGTAGGGACCGGAGTGGGAGCAGGGCTGGCGACCCCCCAGCGGGATCCTCTCCAGATGATGCTTTAAGCCGCCCTATTAATATGATGGGAGTATTTTGGTTTAGGAATGTAAGTGCTACTTTAAGGAACGAGGCATGTGTGCTATTCGATAGGCTCCTCTGTGCTGCCGCGTGGAAAGGCTGGCCTTATCGTTTTATCGTTGGTTTTCTCCTCCTTTTCCCTTACATTCTTCGATTGTGGCATCAAAATAGTTGCGCTATTTATGTTGACGCAGGCCCGCTCGAACTAAACACACCGCAGGCCTCTGCCGCGCAAGACTGGGCGCTTCCCCTCTCGGTGAAATTGGGGAGCGAGTGGTGCGAGCTGGCCTGGAGCCTGGGTCTGGGCGCTGCTGACCCGAGGAGGACATCTTCAGTTTCACTGGGCTCCCGGGCCATCTCGTGGGCCCCGCCAGAAGCAGCCGAGCCTCAGAGACTTGAGTCCTCCAATTAGAATGTTGCCAGGCTGAGGCCCAAGCCTGTGGGTCTAGTCTAGTGTTTTTCTTAGTTCCTTAGGAAGACTTTGTTTCCTTAAATTAGCTTATTTGAATATACTGAAACATTCAGAGCACATGAACATCCTAAAAAATATTCGCGGTCCCCAGGGATGTGTAATAAAATGACCAAGAAGAGTGGGAATGCCTCCCTGGAAGGGAACAATGCTTCAGGAGGCACAGTGCTCAGCAGGGCAGAGAGAGGGGAGTTTTGCTTATTTTTATTTCTGGAAGTCTTTACCCGAGTCCTCTTTCCAATTGGCCCGGTACCTGAAACATTCTGGAGCGGGAACTTGCCCCTGTGTGCGGCTGTTCATCCTCGGTGAGAAGAGCTGAGTGCGTCGCTGTGTGTCCCGTTGTGACTGGTAAACGGCCTTTGAAGGGGGCTGGACAGTTGTGGGATTCAGGGTTCTGGGCCTTTGAGGTCCTGTGTGTCTGACTCTGGAGGATGTCGACCCAGAGACTTTCAAGGAGGAAAGAGCGGTTTTTGAAAGCTGGTCAGTGGGGAAAGCGTGTTGTTCTCATGTCCATAAACTGAACTTTACCTTCGTGGACCTTAGTTTCTCCTACATGGAGGTGTTTGAGTTTTATAGGATGATGAATTTGATGTGGATGTTGTGTCCCAGCACTCACATGGAAAAGAAGAGAGACTTCTTTAGAGAATATTGGAGAATGAGGTATGCTCTGTCTCCCAGACGGTGTTTTCAGTCTGACCAAATAGGGAAAAGTGGTCATGTGACCCAGGACATTGAGTAGCGTTTCATCATGGACACTGTTCTTGAAAAACCAGCCCTCAGTTAAATGGGTCGTTGTGGATTTTTATGTATTCATTTTCCAGGATAGCTATTGGTCTTGTTTGTAATGTACCAGAAGGAATCTTTTAAACAGGCATTTTGTGGGAGTGGCTGTAGGTCCGGCAGGGCAGTGTGTGTAGAGTTTCAAGTGCATTATACCTTAATGTCCCAGGAATAGGACACTGGAGGGGAGGCTGGTTACACTGAGAATGGAGGAGCTTGTCCGAAGGCCTGCGCTTTCCTTTTATAATGCGCTTGTTTTCAGTGTTCAAGACAGGATGCTATTTTGGGTTTTATTCCATTTTCAACCTTGAAGAACAGGGCAGGTGTTAATTATATAATTAAAAGTGGTATTTTTGTTTGCAACTGGATTTCTAACTGAATAAAGCATCTGTATTAAAGGTGCAGGAAACAGAGCTTTTTCGCTGGTCTTTGAAAGCCAAATTTAGCCGGAGACAGCGAGACTTTCTCAAGGGCATGGATTGAAGCAGAAGTCAGGGACATAATGGAAGAAAGCAAAAGAAAGTTCCATTCGTTTGATTACACATCCGCATCATAAATATTTGAATATGGAAGTCACGGTCCTTCCTCGAAAGCCGTCTTGGGTGCTGGCAGTGTTTGCGTCTCAGCGCTCCCGTGAGCTCTTCTCTCCGAAGTGTGTCTCTTTGCTGGCCTCACCCCTCCCCCTCCAAAGTTCTAGAGGCTGTGACAAAAGTTGAATTAGCTCTCCTCTTCCTGACCCAAGTCCAGAGAAAGCCAGGGGCCGTGCCCCCCGCTGGCCGAGCCGAGCATCCATGCCTTGCCCTGACCCTTGGCGGACTCCTGCTCGGTACTTACGGCCGAACCAGCAGCCAGTACTCGGACCTTCCATGGGTTGCTTACCGCTTGGCCGCTTTGACCGTGCTTCCAGAACTAGTGATGTGTAAACGCGCACAGTGACTGTGTCACCGGCTTCGGCTCCCGGACCGTGAGTCTGTGGGTCGGGAAGGACATGCCTTCTTTGTCTGCGTTTTTCAGGTGAAGTGCAGAGTCGGGACATGGGTGGTTCTGGGGCCTGAGCAGACGGCCTCCCTCTCCATGAATGTTACGGGCTTGGGTGGCAGGCTGGGGCGTCTAGAAGGCGGGGTGGGGGGATGTCGGCTGCAGGTGGGTCTTTGTGAGCTGCCCGCCATTCAGTTTGCCCAGGACTTGGGGTACCGCCAATTTTTTGACTCCTGCTCTGTGTTTGGCTTAGGGCTAACTGGTGGCCTGGGCCACCCGGTGTGACAGAGACCCTCTTCTCCCTCCTGTCCTGTCCTGTCCTCCCTCTGGGGCTGTCACAGCCAACCTTTCCACCCAATGGCCAGCGGCCAACAATGTGTTGGCCGCAGCCTGTTACAGGTCTGAATGGGTCTCGGGGCCACGTGAGTGACAGCATTTTTCAGATTCAAGCCTTGGCCTCAGTTCTCACTGGTCCCAGAAACAAGGGAGTTTGGGGTGGGACATGTGGGACATTTCTGTTTGATAGAAGGGCGACCTCTGCCTGGAGTGGGTTGAGACCTTCCCTCCCCACCTTTTAGGGTGGGTTAGGGGTGGGTGGGGGGTACGGGACATCCTCTTCGTCATCGAGCTTTAGCTGGGACTGTCTTAGAGTTCTCGGGAATATTGGTGACTTGTCACAAACCCATTTTAAGGAAAGAATCACATCAAATGTTTATGAAGAATTTACTAGTAAAAGTAACTTTAACTTTAGAAGAAGAATAAAGAAAAACATTCACTACGAATTAAAAATGTCTCATCCAGTTCTTGAAAATGCATGTTTATTTTGAAATTAATTTTCTCCGACAGAGGACTATTTTCGGGGTGTGACTTTAACACCTATGGGAAGATACATCTCTAGGCCCTATAAATGCATCACTTAAATTTGGAATCTGTGCCCCCCACTGGGGTATGTCAAGTATATTTTCAACGGACTGGGAAGAATGAGCAGTTGCAACTGTCCGTTTTGGGTATCCCTTATCCCTTGCTTCTGGCTACACGTGATTTGAACAGCTGAAGCCTTTCTTTGCAAAGCTGGAGCTGGCTGTCATTATTTACGTCCAGAAGGAGACGTGTCCTGGCGGCAGACACGCACAGTGTGAAGGAGTGTAATTCTCTGGCTCTCAACATTCCTTAAAAGTCGTTCTCCAAAAAGCTCTGGCCTTTATTCTTCGATTCCACTGGTATGGAGCTCACAGAGCAGGAGTAATTAGAGATGCAACTACTTTGAGAACGTAAACATGTAAATGTATGTAAAGTAATAAATAAAACACTGCACAGGGGAATAGAAAAGATAAATCGTTCAGAGACTATATTGGGCTTAGATACATTTTGCTGTTTATTTCAAATGTGAGTTCATTCTGGTAGATTTTTTTCTTTCTGGCCGTGTATGTGTATTTGGTCAAGAATTTAATCAAGTGGTTTAATCCAGATTTCAGGGATGGGTATTTCATACGATTGTAAAGTTCAGACACTTCTTCAGTGGAGTGCTGAATGCAGGCGGAGATTTTTAATATATTTTATTTCAAGGCCAAATTAACCTGGCATGTTATTCCTTCAGAAGCAGGGAGACTGGTCTCCCGAGGATCTGGCCCCCCCGGGGAGTTGCCGATGGCCCCTCGGCCTTTGGATACAGCTGTCCTGTTATTTTCTTGCTCATTTAGGGGATGGTGAGCTTAGGCTAACATGTGGTGTTAGCTTTCAGGACATCGTTAAAGAGAGACTCTCAAAAATCGAGGTTCTCTGTTAAAACTCTGTAGTTTTCCCCAGATGGTTAAGGATTAAAATAGAATTTGCAGCATTATTTAGTAACAGTTGGAAACCCCTGTCTTCAGCTCTTTTCGTGTTGAAGTAAAGGATATTTGTTTAGGAATTTTTCCCTTTGTTTCAGAAAAGGGCAACATGTGTCTGCCTTTGCCATATGGCACTATTTAACCTATATTGCTCGAGCTGACTTGGCATGGTGTTAGGCATTGATTGATTTCAGCGTTCCAGAATGTTCTTTGAAATTTAGTGCAGGGAAGAATGCGTCCAGAGTGGGGGTGGGGCTGCTCGCGGCTCGAGCCGCTTCCTGTTCCATGGACGCTTCAGCCTAGTGAGCGAGCATCCCTTGTCTCTCCTGCAGCAATCTTGGTGGGAAATAGTTTGATATTCAAGGTTGACTGATTGTGTTAATTCGGGGAACTACAGAGCCCAGTGCGAGTAGTTAAAGCTGTGGGTTGCGGATAGGCTGATAGGCCCTGTTTAGCTCCTGATTATTGTAGTGATTTTAAGCTAGACCTGAAAAATGTGTTTTTTTCCCCCCTTAAAGGCTTGGCTGTTTTTTTCCAATGAGTGGTCGAGTCCCTGAGCTTCCCAGTTTAAGCTTCCGTGGTGCGGTTCGGGAGCTACGTAGCAGCAGAACAGTGACGTCCTCACTCAGTGACTTGTTGACACCTACTGCTTTCGAATTTTTGGACGGTCTTGTGTGTAATTCACCAGAGTGGCTTCTTAGGGGACATCCCGGGAATTTACAGGCAGGGACCAGCACAACGCTCGTGCTCCCATTGTTAGCGGCGGGAGCCAGGGCGTCTCCCCGTACCCCTCTCGTTGATCTGCCTCTGTGGCTTCATCCTACGGGTTCTCCTGTTTTAACGGAAGAAGTAAACACATTTATACTCCGCGTGTGCGTGCACGCGCGTGTGCGCAGGGCATCTGTGGGCGGGAAGGCGGGCCTGGGTGTCTCATAGCATCGCAGCGATGTGCTCGAATGCCGCTTTTGGTGATGCGTAATTTATATTGACATTATCAGTGACACGGAGAGAACATCTTTATGCCACTTTGAGAAAATGTCATCATTCACATTGATAATCATATTCCCACCAGATTAGATTCATCATACCAAAGCTTTTCATGTCTTTAGCGTGACCATTAGCATAATGACGATAATTTGTCCCTTTGAGTAACACCATGTGTAATTTACATTAGCGTTATTGTGGTGAGTACGGCACAGCCCAGGTGTTCAGGGGCCGTCCTGAGTCCAAAAATGGCTTTTTACTTCTTAATGGAAGGGGCAAGGAAGAGGATCTTATTCCTAAAGCCAACTTAAAAAACATGACTGGGAGTAAATACGTGAATTCCTCACATAAAAGTCCTCGCCATAGCAACGTAAACTTGGGGACAGTTCCGCAGAGTCGTGGGATTAGTGGTTTAGCGGCAGGATTAAAATTGGCCTCAGTAAATTACCCTGGTGACAGAAAAGCAGAATCTGTTAATGGTTTTACGGGAAGATCGGCTCCTCCACTGGTTCTAGATTGACGACAGAGCACAGGCTGCTTAGACTCTGGAATTTTCAAAGGAAGGTTAATTTTTCTAACAGCTACCCAGTTTTCAGCATCTGGAGGAATCGGTTAAAAAAGGAGGTTCCTGCAGCTCGGATTTAGGCTGTGATTGGAGATGAGGTACAGTCTGCGTTCGCTGTTCGGCTACGGAGGGTAGCGGGGCTGTCGTCCGCGTGTGTTTCTGGCTGTCCTCATGTGAGGTCTGCCGACTATCTGTGGACGGAGTAGGCTGTCCTGGAAAGAGTGGTAGAGCTGCTGGGCCACGAAGGCGCCTTGTGGAGGCTTAGGGGCTGGTGGCCGCTGAAGCCGCACCTTTTTGGCTGGGGCAGAGTTCGTGGGGGTCCTCACTCCGTAGGGAGCGTTCAGTCACGTCCCTGCAGTGACCGTGAAGGAAAACGTGTACTCTTTGACTATATTTACCTTTCTTTGTAAATTTATGTTATTTCTGTCTGGGCTTTTAGATTGAGGCTTACATTTGTATTATAACTGGTAGAAGTCTTGGAGGTGGTTTGGGGAGAATCCGGACGTGTTTTGGGAACTGAAAGGCAGATGGATTCAGTGGTTTGGCCACGGCCACGGCCACAGAGCAGAGCTCAGACAGGTTTCTGGGTTCCCAGTTCCCAGCGCGTGCTGGACGCCACAGCAAGGGGAGGTGGGAGAAAGCCCACTTTCAAGGTGACCTTGACTGAGAGCTCGTGTGCTGCAGAGTGTAGACCCTGCAAGTGATGGGGTATTGAAGACGTGGATAGTATACTGCCCCACGTCAGTCTGACCCTCTGGTGCTCAGCGCTAGTCCCAGAGAGAAGAAAAAATGTGGGCTCCATGTTTGCCTCTCTCAGTGGGGCATCGTGTCAGTGTGGAAACCAGACGAGCCATGCCATCCAAGGTTCCTGCGGCACTGCCGGCCAGAGACACGAGGGAAGCCCAGATCACCGAAGACCTAGCAGCTGTTTGCACAGATTCACAGCTCAGCATGGGCCGGGAAATTGATTTTCTTGGGAAACCCAGTGGTAGCACCAATAATAACCCTTCTTATGAGCCGGTAACCATAGGAAGTAAATGACCAGCATGGGATAGAAAGCCCTAAGAGAAAAAAAAGACACCACGAAAAATTGCAGGGAGAGGGTCGAGAAGACAGACGAGAGTTGTTGGTAGAGCAGCGGTTTCTCCTGGGCATTCGGGCTAAGCCGCAGCGGGTGATGGGGTCGCACGGGTGTCGGTGGAGAGCAGGCTTCTGTGTGGTGGGTGTTCCGAGAGAGGGGGTGGGGGACCACAGACATCCAGGAGGGGAGCTGCTGGCTGGGACGGGCTAGGGAGTGGCACTCCTCTCCATCCACATGTCCTTGGTGCACGTGGGCCACAAGGCCACCGAGAGAAAGGAAGGTGCGCCGGGGAGCGAGCCAGACACGGGGAGACCTGCATTTCCCTGCGTGTCCGTGGGCGTGCAGTCGAGTGGCCACACGCGGCAGCCCGTGGCCCTGGCTGGCTGCTGTTGCTGGGCTCCGGGTTGCTGTGTGGACGCCTGCAGCTCGTTACCAGTCTGTGGGGAGGTATCTGCCCTCTGCCCGCCTGGGCTCCCTCGGGAGCTGGGCCAGGTCGCCTGCGTTTTGCTTCATTGCTCAAGAGCCTCTTAGAAAGCCGAGCCCGCTCGCTGCTCCGCGCGCGCAGATAGGGCCCACGGTCTAGGTTTCCACGTCAGAGGAAAAATCAGTACGTTGAGACCCTGATTTAGAATCTCTTTTTCCTTCTTTGGAGAAGATGGTATCGAATACGTTTTCATGATTTACCAAGGACTCTGTCCTAGGTCGTTTGCTGCCTTTCTAGAAGTTTTCATGACATACTACGTCCAGCATGAACTCGGGATTGCGTAGATCTGTTCGGTGTCTTTCTTACGGACTCATCCTGAGTGCGTGTTTGCAGGCTTGAGTATCTGGTAATTGAAATCTTTCTATTTGTGTGTTGGCAGTAAGAGTTTGCTGGTCTATGCGCATCTCGTGCCATCTGCAAGGCGCGGAGTGCCTGGGTCACGCGTTAGAGCGGGACATTAAGAAAGACCAAGGACGAGGAAATGAAGTAATAGACCGTGACGAGGGGAAAATAGGGTGATCGATCCGGATCACAGCACTCGTTCCTGGGGCCGCACTCGAACCAGAATTCAGTCTGAGCTTCCTGGCGACTGAAACACGGAGTGAAACCTGCCGTTCGTGTTTGAGTTGCTGGCGAGGGCAGAAGTCATCAGTTCTCCTGCGGAAGGAAAGCTTCCAGCACAGACGCTAGAGGGGACGTTTTTACGTTGATCCTGATACGGGCTGTTCTTGTACAGGGCGTTACTACTCTTTTGTAACGTGAACAGTGTCTTCAGTTGTAGTCTTAGGGCCGGTGCATAGTGACTCTCGTGGTGAGTGTTTCAGAGAAGCAACGGAATGAGTGATGCCAAAGTCCAAAGCACCGAGAGCTGGTTTTTGAGTCACCCTAAAAATGTGAACCAAGTTACTGCATTACAGTTTCCCATTGTATTAGAAGTTTAACTTTTGTTACTAATGTCTTGTTATAGACTCGAGTCCCCGTTGGCGAAGGCCTGGATGAGCCTCCAGACAAGTAGCTCGTAAGTGCTCTGTCAAGCCTCGTTTCCTTTCCACAGACATTGATCACAAGCCCGTGGTGAGCAGGGCAGTGCCCCCCGCGTTCCTTATGGGTACCATTTGGTATTTCTAACCGATAGGAGCTCGGGAGGCCTTTCTAGCCCCCGTGCCGCTGGGAGCATGCTGAGACCCACACGGCCCCGTAGCTGGGCTCTCCGTAGACCTCTTTTGGGCAGTCACCTTGAGTTTATGACCTTCCTCACGGTTGCTAGAAAGTGGAGTTAATGGGAGGGTTGGTTGCAGCCACCTAGCGTTGTGTCATCGTGCAGAGATCATGCTGTGGAGGACCTGTCCTCCCACTCTCCAAGCTCCTCTGCCTTCGCGATGGCTGGGGTCACCCAGGAGCCACTGCAGAGAAGCTGGAGCCAGTGCAAGGTCCCCTGAGAGGGAACCCGTTGCCCGAGCCTTTGGGGGCTGGAACGCGGCAGATAGTCAGTAGTCATATCTCCTCTGAGGACAAGGATTTTGAGTCATCCATCAGGAAGGGGAAATGTAGAGGGTGGTCCAAGGATCCAAAGCGGGGGGGCCCTACATCGGCCCCTAGCAGTCCTAGCCAGCTGGGGGGGGGGGCTCGCCCCACCCTGGGCTCCTGGCCTTCTCCAGGAAGGTTTTGGAAAGGGAGGTGCCACTGGAGCCCGAGGGGGATGGAGCCCACCCTCCCGAACTTTGGAAATGAGGGGGTCTGTAGGGTCGGCGGGCTTTTTCTGTGAAGGGCCAGATATTAACTATTTCGGGCTCTGCGGGCCAGCCCTTTCTGTTGCAGCTGCTCTGCCTGATAGCACAGAAGCCGCCCGAGACAGCAAGTCAGCAAATAAAGCAGCTATATTTATGGACAGCGAAACTTGAAATTCATAGGATTTTATGTGTCACAAAATGTTATTCTTTTTCTGTTATTTTTTTCCAACCACTTAAGAATGTAAAACACATTCCTAGCTCCCGAGGCGTCCAGAGACAGGTGGTGGGCAGGGTTCGGCCCCCAGGCCGCCACGGCTCAGCCAGCACTGCCCCACGGAATGTGAGCGCATCTGTCACTTGAGTGATCCCAGTGACCATGCGAGAAGGGCTAGAGAAATGGTTACAATCCTGTTAATTTCTTATGTAACCCAGTCTGTCCAAATTGTTACTCAAACATGTGAATGACATAAACATTATTACTGAGGTTTTGTTTTTGTTCTGCTTCTGCACCACGTCTTGGAAATCGGGTGTGGATCTAACCCTTGCAGCTGGTCCCTGTTAGGCCACCACCCGGGCTGGGGCAGCTGTAGGGGGTTGAGATGACACGCCCTAAACCAAGGCCGTCGCCGAGGTGAGTCAGAGATCTTCCCTGGGAGAGCTCAGCTGTTTGCCCGCAAGGACGCTGAGGGACGATGCTCTGGGAATGTCTCTGTGGAACCTTAGCAGTTTAACGGGAGGAGGAAAGGTGGTTTGTCAGCACTTGCGAGACCTGGGCCAGGAACCAGTGCTGGCGGTGTGGGGGTGCTGGGGGCTGAGGGGTACGTCCCAGGGGAGTCAGCGAGGAAGGCCAGGAGGCTGGAGCCCGGCCCCGCTGTGTGTGCCTCTGTCGTTCCCAGTGTGTCATCGAGCGTGCTCTGGGGGGACTATGTGCTGTGTGTGGGGATCATCCGTGTTCCTGCAGTTCGGACCCCCCCACCCACCCCCGGGACCCGGCCTCTCCTCATGCGGGCCAGTGTGGCATCACCGTTGTGGTGAAAGGAATTTGAGTGTGAGGCAATGAGGCCTCCAGTCCAGGATCCTGCGGTGACTTGGGGCCGGTGACGGAGCCTCGGTGTGCTTTCACTTCGTCGTCTGGGAAGTGGCCCTTTCTGAGGGCCAGCGGGGCGCAGTCCCAGCTCCCGCTGGCTCTGACCAGTCGCAGAGGGACTGACTGGGGATGAGCCCCACTGACCTGGAGACTTCCCGGTGACCGGAGGAGGATCGTGGCGGTTTGAGCTCCTTTTCGGTCTCACCGAGTGATGTTTGGCATCCGACGTAGAAGCTGTGTGAGCGACTTGGCTCTTCCTACTTTTTTGCATTAAAAAACATCATCCGTTGTTTTTCCTTGCTTGCTTTTTTTTTTCCTAGGAAAGAGATAAGAATTGTTTTTTTCCAATTAGGTAGATATTATTTATATTGCCTTTCAAGAGTTAAGCCTGTTTTACCGCACTTTGCCACATTTTAGTCTCGTTGGCCCCGCAGTTTAAAAAGCAGATGGACAGCGTGTGGCGTGGACTTGCTCCTTGGGCCTTAAGGGCGTCAGGAGCGAGACCCTGGGCAGAGCCCATGTGTCGTGTTGTCCTTCATTGCTGTGGTGGTGGCATTTCAGCCTGATGTCCCCTTCCTTCTCCCAGGCCCTGATGGGGTAGGGGTCTGAGCCCTGGGGGCCTTGCACTGGAGCTTAGGAAAGTGAGGTCGGGCGCCTTGTGGAGACACAGTGGCCTTTTTCTTTGGAATGGATCTGGGACAAGTATATCTGATTAGTCCTTTTTAAATTGGTCATTTAAATATAGTAATGTAATGAATGAATTAATAATAATAAAGATGAGTGTTTCCCCCTGAGATGGGTAACAACGGTGGCCCCACAGAGCTATTCCTCAGAAGGAAGCTCGGAGTCGTTCTCTCGAAGCAAAGGAACCTCGCGTCAGAGGATGCGGGTGAGACGCCGTGTGGGGAATTTCTGGCCCGTCCTCCCCACGGGGAGTCTGGAGTCTGGTTGCTGGGTTGTCCCTGCGCTGGTGGGTGTGCGGGTGAGTGCTGAGAGCCCTGTAACGTCCCAGCCCTCAGGGACTGCACCGCGGGGCGTTGTGTGGGGGCTGGCAGGGGTGTTTTGGGGGGAGGGCAGAAGCGGGGGGGCTGACAAGCGTACAGTGGCCGGGGGCGGTGGGCCTGCTCGTCAGGTGCCATACTTAGGGACAGAAGCCAGCCTTGTTTTGAGGAGACAGAGCCAAGGTGGTGTTCATCCCCAGGTGTCCCAAGATGGCTGTTCGATCTGCGTCTCCAGTGTTGTCGCATTTTCAAGGGGACGCCCGGTTAGACGGCTTTGTCCTTCTGGGGCCGGTGCTGTTCTTTGTGGCTTACCTGCTGTCCTGCCTGGAAATCCAGACATGCAGGTCAGCAAGTTCATTACTTGGACCGAGGGTCAAGTTCCATTTCTTGTCCCATCAGTCACAGAAATGCCTCTTCCGACGGCTGAGTGTTGCTGACACACCGGGATTCTGTTTGCCGTCCTGCGTACCAGTAGCAGCGTCTGAGTTAAGAAAACTCTGCGCTTCAGGGCAGAGGATGCCTGCGGTCGGCGGGGTGACAGTCCGAGGCCATGCCGTCCCACTGCGGTAGGGGTGCACTCTGCCTGCGCCCTGGGTCCGCTTCCCGAGGCCCCGCGAGCGGGGCCCTGCGGGCGGGCGCAGGTGCAGGCCAGAGGGCATCTCCGTGGGCGGGGGAAGTGCGGGCCGTCGCCGTCGGGGTCACCGCATGCTTGTGTGCGCCGGGGACCCTCCGCAGCGTTCGTGAACCCACCTGCGTCTCAGTGAGTTCCACTGTATAAGTGGGCCTTATCTGGAAAAGGATTAAAGCCTCCATCTCTGGTCGCCCCTCTTGGCCACGCGTGCGGGGGGGGGTCTCAGGGGCTTAGCCACGTGGAATTTCCGGGGCTTCACACGTCTTAGGATCTGCTGGTTGGATGGGACCTCAGTGTCGCGGTGAAGCCTTCAGATTGAAACACCCTTTCATGGGTGAGCCGGGGCTGCTTTTGGAGGCCAGGACTGTAGGCTTACATGGAGTCACTGAGGGCAGCGTTTCTTTCATATTTATTTGAAAGTCACTTTGTTTAATTCACTTTAAGAAGTCTGAGGTTAGAGCTAAGGATACGGGACTGCGTCCTTCTTCCAGTTACTGGGCACCGTAGCGGCTGGGAACAGGTGCGGTTCCTTTCTTGAACCCTGGGATGGTGATAAGTTTCTACTGCAGAAGTCCCTTTGCTGGCCATGCCTTGATCTGTCACTGTTCCAGGGAATTGATACGAAGCTACACAGGTTAATTATTTAATCACACAGAAATGTTGACAGCTGGTACCCAGCACCTTACACTGCCGATGTCTCTTGCATTAGGGGGTGAAGAGAGACAAAAGTACTTTGCTTTTAAGAGATGCACAGAGATTTAAATAAGTAAGTTACAGAGAAGTCCACAAAATGGCATGAAAATGCATACTTTCTCTTTAGTGCTGTGAAGGGGGCGTGGGGTGGGCGGTGTGGAATTCACAGCAGGTAACACATTACTTGATTTCTCACAACGTGTTTGAGCAATTTAGTTAGAGCCAAAAACGTAGGGTTAGTGTTCTTGCCCAAATTAAACTATGTCTTTGAAGATAATTACCCAAAATGCATAGTTTGGAGACTACAGATTTTTCCTCATTTTTGCCTTCAGGATATTTACAACTTAAAGAGGAAATTGCATTTTGAGAAAAAAGAATATGTTAGACGTTTCACAACACACATTAATTTTATAGTGTACGCTGGTTACTGTTTGTTGAGTGCCTTCTCTGTGCCCATCCCTGTCTTAGGCATTGAAATACATGAGCTTAATAAATGTATTAAGATTTTTAATATGTAAACTTTAATTTAAAACATTAAAATGGGGCCATATGTGAGTTTTTCTGCAACTCATTTTTTTGGAGATGTATTTACTTATTTGAGAGAGAAAGTGAGAGCCCTTGTGTGCACAAGCTGGGGGAGGGGCAGACGGAGACGGAGAGGGAGTCCTCAGGGAGACTCCCTGCTCAGCCCAGGGCCCGATGTGGGACTCTGTCCCATGACCCTGAGATCATGACCTGAGCCGAAATCAAGATTCCAACATTACCCGACTGAGTCACCCAGGCGCCCCTTCAATTCATTTTGTGTATGTGTGTGTGTAACGTCACAACTTATTCTTTTCAAGGGATGTGTAAAGTGCAGTTCTTTGCACACGCTATAATGATCTCCCAATGCCCAGCACCCAGTGTGGCCCAGCTCTGACCTGTCTGAGTGGGCTGTGGCTTGAGCAGTCAGTAGGGGCGACCAGCACCCACCGGCTGGACGTCTGCCCGAGCAAGGTGCCCTCCTTCATCCTCTCCCTTCTTGCTGGACGTTTATGTACCTCCCACTCTTTCCTAGGGTGTGGCAAACCTCTCTGATACACAGTTTTGTGTACTTGGGGGAATATTTCTTTGGGATAAGTTCCCTGGGGTGGAATTTTAGTCAAGAAGGGGCATTTCATTTTTTTCCTTTTTTTTTTTTTAAAGTTAGCTCTCTGACCACCTTGGGGCTTGAACTCACCACTCCAAGACCGAGAGTCACTTGTTCTACTGAATGAACCAGTCAGGCACCCCAGGAAGGGGCATTTTAACTGATGGATACGGCCAGATTTCTCAACAGCGGTGTTGGAATGCCGTTTTCCGTCGGCGGGAGTGACGGCTCTCTCTGTTGGTGCTTGGTCGGTCTCATTGGTCCTTTAAGTCTTGGCCAGCGAATTAGGGAAATACTTTGTGTTAAAAAATTTAAGCATTTCTTCATGTTTGCTGATCATTTCATTTCTCCTGTGACTTGCCTGCTTAATTTCTTGGTCAGTTTTCCACCCAGTTATCCATACTTTGTTGCTTTCTTAGGACAGTGGCCTTGTGTTTGGTGCTGCAAGTATCTTTTTGTTTATCTCGTTTACAGCTTAAAATTTCTGTGAATTCCTTGGGCTCCAGCAGCGTTGAAATGGCTGCATCTGAGTCGTTTCTCAAAAGATAAGTGAGTTTGGTGGCTTTTTCACATTGGAGTGCGTCGCTAGAGGAATACAACAGGTCTTTTGATTTCTTACGGCATTATTAGTCTGGTTACTTTTTCTGTCGATTCTGGAGTAAATGTTGAACCATTTATATTTTATTAGAAAACCCGTCATTTCTTTCATCATTTCTTATCAGGTGTATTCAACCAGAGTTTGGAAAAACATTGCAGTATTTTAGCTTTCATTCTTTTGTTGGTCATTACACCTAATTCCCCCAAATCCTGCCTTTTAAAAAATGTTTAAATTAGGCTGGCTAGTCTTTTAACTCCTTCACTGGGCTTTCAAAGGGATAGTTAGTGATTTTATTTATCAGTTTTACTGTTTTTTTTTTTTTTCTTATTTATTGCCACTTTTTCAAACACAGATTTAAGAGGTTTCTTTGTTACTTTTTGAATTGAGTGTTTCATTTATATGTTTTCTTTATTTTTAATTTTGGAGCTAATCTTCCAGCTCTCTTTGTGTCCTGTAGATTTTGACACAGATCAGTTTCAGGAGAGGTTTTGTGTTTGAGCTTTGATTGCACCTGCCACGGGCGTTGCTACGGAGAATTTAACATTTTCCAAGTGGCTGAACTTCTGTGAGTTTTGGTTTTGTTCTTTCTGGCTAGCGTTTGCTGTCATGGTACCATGTCATCATGGCGCTCATGAGCTTGGAGCTCCTTCTAGCCCTCTGTTATTTTTCCTTTTTGATCCAGGTTTTAGAGCGTTTCATCATCTTTCCTGCATCTATTTTCTCCCGCGGGTCTTCCCGTCCACTCACTGGGATGGCTGTTCTAGATGTTTTGTTCTGTGTGGTTGGACATACAGCTTTAAGGACCACTGTTTTCTTTGTGATTTTTTTTTTTACCCTTAATAAATATGACTTTTGTGCCATGTAGCGCTTTTTAAACTGTGAATTAAACTTTTAATGATCTTTTCCTTTTTCCTGTTGCTCTCGTTTGCATTTTCCTGGTGTAGTTTGTCTCCATGCCCGACTTCATGCGTCCCTTAGCTTTCGGGGTCTCTTGTAGGGAGCCCACAGCTAGACTTCTGTTTTCCCCCATCATGGAGTCTTCCTGGGTAAATTTGTTCCATTTGTAATTTTGCTGAAACAGATGTCCTCTTTCCTAATTAAAAATAAGTTTTATCTTCTTTATGCTTTCTTCCTTTTTCCCTTTATTTTCTGTTTATTGATCTACGGATTATGCTTCCTTTAATTCTTGAAGTCAGAAGGTAGCCTGCGAAAAGTCCAGTGTTTTTAGTTATGCTGGTGGTTATATTTATAGCTTTTGCTTAAACCCGTGTTTCTCAATTTATCGGGTTCAGTAACCATATAATTTGACTTCCTCTTTGGGGACGATGAAGAAATGAGTTACTTCTATTACCTTCCTCTCTTTCTTCATCTCCTCCCCTCTCCCCGTGGCTCGCTTGCAATTCGTTTTTGGGATGTTGTTTTAGTCTAGCGTACGTTTATGATTTTTACATTATATTTTACTGCAGGAAACACAAGCATTGCATGTTTATTTTCTGTGTAGATCGCGGGTGATTATATTTATACTTCTGTGCTTTCTGGGTGTAGTGATAATTGTCAGACTTCTTTTGTTCTTGTTTTTTCTGAGTTCTTTGAGTCATCCTTTACTTGGCCTAGTTGCCTTTCCGAGGAGATGGTAAAGGACCTGCCGGTGAGGGTGCTACATCTCGGAGCAGGGAAGGGCGCTGGACAGGAAACACGCCTGGGAGAAGTTTGGTATTGCTGGAGCCTGGAGGTGTGCATGTGTGTGCACCTGTGTGCAGGCACGTGTGTGCATGCGTGTGTGCAAGCATGTGTGTAAGCATGGGTGCATGCACGTAAGCATGGTGCATGTGTGGCAAGCATATGTGTAAGCATGGTGCACACAGGTGTAAACATGGATGCACATGTGTGCATGCATGTGTGTAAGCATGGGTGCACGTGTGTGAGCATGGTGCACGTGTGTGCATGCGTGTGCAAGCATGTGTGACGGGCAGCAGGTAGCCGTTTCCAAGGTCATGGTAGGCAGTTAGTCATGACTCTGGATCGTCTGGAAGACTTTGGGCTCAGTGCAAAAGGCAGTGGATGAGTTTGAGGAGTTCTTTATAGATCCTGGATATCAATCTTTTGTCTGTACTGTCATTTGCAAATATCTTCTCCCATTCCGTGGGTTGCCTCTTTGTTTTCTTGACTGTTTCCTTTGCTGTGCAGAAGCTTTTGATTTTGATGAAGTCCCAAAAGTTTATTTTGGCTTTTGTTTCCTTTCCCTTTGGAGACATAACTTGAAAGAAGTTGCTATGGCTGATATCGAAGAGGTTACTGCCTATGTTCTCCTCTAGGATTCTGATGGATTCCTGTCTCACGTTGAGGTCTTTTATCCATTTTGAGTTTATCTTTGTGTACGGTGTAAGAGAATGGTCGAGTTTCATTCTTCTACATATAGCTGCCCAGTTTTCCCAGCACCATTTATTGAAGAAACTGTCTTTTTTCCACTGTATATTTTTTCCTGTTTTGTCGAAGATTAACTGACCATAGAGTTGAGGGTCCATATCTGGGCTCTCTACTCTGTTCCACTGGTCTATGTGTCTGTTTTTATGCCAGTACCATGCTGTCTTGGTGATCACAGCTTTGTAGTAAAGCTTGAAATCAGGTAACGTGATGCCCCCAGTTTTATTTTTGTTTTTCAGCATTTCATTAGCGATTCGGGGTCTCTTCTGGTTCCATACAAATTTTTGGATTATTTGCTCCAGCTCTTTGAAGAATACCGGTGGAATTTTGATTGGAATGGCATTAAAGTATAGATTGCTCTAGGCAGTATAGACATTTTAACAATGTTTATTCTTCCGATCCAAGAGCATGGAATGGTCTTCCATCTTTTTGTGTCTTCTTCAATTTCTTTCATGAGTGTTCTGTAGTTCCTCGAGTACCGATCCTTTACCTCTTTGGTTAGGTTTATTCCCAGGTATCTTACGGTTCTTGGTGCTATAGTAAATGGAATCGATTCTCTAATTTCCCTTTCTGTATTTTCATTGTTAGTGTATAAGAAAGCCACTGATTTCTGTACATTGACTTTGTATCCTGCCACGTTACTCCTCAAACTCAATACACACAAAACATAATCATATCAAAAAATGGGCAGAAGATATGAACAGACACTTCTCCAATGAAGACATACAAATGGCTATCAGACACATGAAAAAATGTTCATCATCACTAGCCATCAGGGAGATTCAAATTAAAACCACATTGAGATATCACCTTACACCAGTTAGAATGGCCAAAATTAGCAAGACAGGAAACAACATGTGTTGGAGAGGATGTGGAGAAAGGGGAACCCTCTTACACTGTTGGTGGGAATGCAAGTTGGTGCAGCCTCTTTGGAGAACAGTGGGAGATTCCTCAAGAAATTAAAAATAGAGCTTCCCTATGACCCTGCCATTGCACTACTGGGTATTTACCCGAAAGATACAGATGTGGTGAAAAGAAGGGCCATCTGTACCCCAATGTTTATAGCAGCAATGGCCACGGTCACCAAACTGTGGAAAGAACCAAGATGCCCTTCAACGGACAAATGGATAAGGAAGATGTGGTCCATATACACTATGGAGTATGATGCCTCCATCAGAAAGGATGAACACCCAACTTTTGTAGCAACATGGATGGGACTGGAAGAGATTATGCTGAGTGAAGTAAGTCAAGCAGAGAGAGTCAATTATCATATGGTTTCACTTATTTGTGGAGCATAACAAATAGCATGGAGGACATGGGGAGTTAGGAGAAGGGAGTTGAGGGAAATTGGAAGGGGAGGTGAACAATGAGAGACTGTGGACTCTGAAAAACAATCTGAAGGGTTTGAAGAGGTGGGGGGGTGGGTATTAGAGAGGGCACGGATTGCATGGAGCACTCGGTGTGGTACAAAAACAGTGAATACTGTTATGCTGAAAATAAATAAAAAAAATGATTAAAAACAAAACAAAGCAAAACAAAAAGGCAGTGGATGTTAGAGGCGCTGTTACTGGTGGGTGGGATGTGCTCTGCTTGACCCCTCGGTGGCCTGCTGCAGGGGGTTCCCCAGTGCGGAGACTGGAGGAGGGGCGTGTTCAGGACCGATCCAAGGAGGCTGGTGCTTGGGGCTAGTCCAAAGGCTGAGAGGTGGGGGGAAGAGGGGCTGAAAATGAGTGGTTCCCATTGGAAGGTGAGGTTCTGGGGAGCTGGCCATGTGCCAGATACTGCGAGGCTGGGGGAGGCCTGGGTGGATCCCGGGTCCCTATGTGCATCTGTAGGGACAGTGATCCCCTCAGCAGGTAGGTGGCCCTGTTGAAGGAGGCCACGGGCTGAGATGTGGGCTCTGTAGGTGTGGCGAGTGTGGGGCTGGGAGACGCGGGCCTGGCATTCTGGGTTGGCCCTGGTGGAGGCCGCGCCTGGACGGGGGTTACGGTCCAGCCTCCAACACCTGGCAGGGCTGCTGGCTGCTGGACCAGGACTCGGGGAAGCCCTGATGGACTTGGGGCTCTGCTTTGAACTACTGTCCAATGACAGAAGTGAGGCCACGGAACCATGCCAGGAAGAGGCCTGGCGTACACCCCCATGGAACGGGCTGTCCAGCCAGGGAAGCCCTTGTAGGCCTCTTGTGGCCAGGCGCTCATGTCCCCGCGGGAGCAGTACGGGCCACGGATTCAGAGGACACGTCCGAGGCCATATGTCCAGTCCCGGGGCGTGGGAGTAAGGGCTGGGGAGAGCTCCTGCCAGTCGTGATTGGAGAGACGTAGCTCAGCTCGTCACGGCCTGGGCTGGCGGATGGGGGCTCCTTCCTTCCCAGTTCCGAGGGCTGAGGATTTGGTGAATGTGATAGTGTCTGGACGGACAATATGTCCTGTGTTCTGCTAACTTTTTCTTTAATGAGAATTTTTAATAGTGTTCTTTTTCCTCTTATTTCTTCTGGCCAATAGGTTGATTAGGAATAATGTAAATCGTTATCTTTGTCATGGGTGGGATACAGCTTTGGAAAGCTGTCTTTTCATTCACCAGCTTATAAAAATACTTTTAAAGAAGGACACTGCTCAGAAAAGTAAGAGAAATAGAGGGAACTTCTGAAATCAGGTTTCTTGAGCTTTGCGGAAACACTCTCCGGGCAGAATCGGCCTGGCAGTACGCAGGACTGATCGGAAATCATCGGTAAGACGTTCTTCATGTGAACTCAGTCAGAACGGGAGCGCTTCTGGCCATGGTTGGCTGTGAAATATTTGTAGCAGAAAATGAAATGGATTAAAATTCTCCAAAGCAGCTGGAAAGCACAGGATAGGATCCGCGTGGAATTTCCCACAGGAAGAAGTGGGACGTTCCAAAGCTGCTCTAGAACAGGGGTCCTCAGGTCCGGAGGCCGTGGAGCTGCTTAGACTCTGTGTCTGAACTAACTTGGACTTGGAATTTCTCAAGCGGTGACAGCGGGTGTGGCTCTGGGAACATGCGTTGCTGTGGGGTGGAGACGTGCCCTCTCCGGAGCTCTCCTTTATGTTCTGTATGTGCGCCCTGGAACTGTGTCGTGAGACTCCCGGCGTGTTCTAGAGCTCAGCTGCAAGTTGAGAAACAAAAAAAAGGGTTTCTGTGAGCTTGCTGGCACGGAGAGCCGGCCGAGCACGTGGAGGGTGACGCGGTGCCTCCCAGATGGCCCGTTCCACGTCTGGCGCACAAGAATTGACCTCGTGTAGGGAAAAAAATCTCTTTTCGGGATACTGGTGATGACCTCAGATGTCTACGGATCTAATCATTCTGGATAATGCTGTTTCAAGATTAATACAGTTCATGTATGTATAACCGTAGTTAAGATGCCTGTAAATAGTCTTCTGTTCTGTGTTGTGGTTTATTTTCTGGGAATAGAACATGAAGGCATTGTAACTGACTTCAGGCTTATATGATCTCTGTGTTTTTATTTTTCACTTTTGATTGTGGCCAAGTAGATACAATGTAAAAATTGGCATTTGAGTAATGATTGAGTGTACACTTCAGTGCCTACATTGTTTTTTTTATAATTAATGAATATCAGTTGAGAAAACCTAAGTTGACCATGTCTGGTTTTCTGAGGACAGTGTGACTTAACCTGTCCGACTCCAGAGCTTTCAAGTGGAAGAAGATAAAAATAGGCCGTGAAGTCTCTGTGTCATCCCAACATTAAATTACGTTTTTAAAAATATTACGGTTTCTGGTCAGAGGACTCCCATCACCACCATTCCTTTTATCTGAAGAGTGAATGTCCTCCCTTGGCCCAACCTGGTAATTTTATTTAATTTCTTGTTATGCTGAAAGAACGCACTTTTACCCTAAATGCAGTCGTGGAAACTATTACTAGGTTTTTGGTTATTTCAGTGTAGAAGGGAAATATGTAACCAAACGTCATGAGTACTCTCTTGTAACTGTCCACCGGGTACAATACACACATTCATAGATCTTTCCTGAAACTTAGTCTTAAAGAACCCTGTAAATAGAATGAGTGTGGCGCTCTCGGTCATACGAAAAGCAGGATGGCAGATCCGTAATAATAGTAAGTGTGGGTGTAGCTCTGGGCGAGTGACTTAGCCGCTCTGCACAGTTTCCTAATTTTACGTTTTGCTGGGAGAAGGCGGAGACTATCTTCCAGGCACAGCCTGGAAGCACAGCACAGCCGACGTAGACCATGTCCGGGATTTATACTCGGGCATCTAGGCCTGAACCTGTGGAAGCTCTCTCAGACCTCATTAGCAAGAACCCCAAGTTCAGGAGGGAGCTTCAGTGCCTTGGTGCGGGTTGTGGGAAGTGGGAGGCGATGTTCTCCCTCTGCGCCTCTGGTCGGCGTTTCCCTGTGGCTGCAGGACCCCCGTGGCGGGGGAGACACTGGGATGCGTGACTGGGGTGGGGGGGCGACCCGATCCGTCCAGTCAGGGCTGCTCATTGAGGACCACTCCGGAGAACTGGCTGGGGCGGGGCGTCCACGCGTTCCTTCTTCCCCTCGAGTGAGGGTCTCACTGCAGCGGGCGCTGCCAGGACAGTGTTTCTTGCTCAGGGACCGCGGGCCTGCCCCACGTCCCAGACGCCGAAGGCCACTGCCAGTCTTCATCCTGCCGTCTCTTACTTCAGACAAACTTGTTTCTGTGAAAGTTTCTGGACCTTTCTGCTTTTGGCCCGCCAGAGCGTTCTCCAGCCCGTCTCATGGCTGCAGCGTCCCAGCGGTCCGAGGACGTGGTGGCTGCCCTGTGGGGGACGCGGGTGTGTCCACGTGGGCCCCCCAGCGGTCTGCATCGGGTCTGCTGTTGCTGCCTCCGGGCCAGAGTTTGGGGTGCGCCGCCTGGCCGTCCGGCGCCGTGGGGCGAGTTCGAGATCTGCCCCTGCTGGCCGCCTTTCCTCCCTGAGGCCGCCTTGGGAGACCGGGAGGCATGTGGTTCCTTCCTGCTTGGAAATGCATTTATCTGGTAACAGAAGAATCAGGAATTGAATGTACTTACAGTTTGAGCGCGTCTGCAAACGCAGGAAGTTGCCAAACTTCTGCTTCAAAACCGAGGCTGGTGCAGAAGGGCTTTGGGGCTCAGACTCTAAATTGATGTGACGAGCTGTGTCTTTCTCCAGAGCACGGTGAGCGGTGCTCGAGCCTTGGGCCAGCACCCTGGGCTCCAGTTCCTGGCCTGTGTGTTTTGAGCCATGGGGTCACCTGAGGCCGCCGAGGGGAAGACCCGGCTGTTCCTGCCCCTGCGGTGCTGACCGTCTCGGAGGGGCCAGGGAGGCAGGCACCTGACTGGGCCACGACCTCTCTGTTTTTGCCACCTTGCTGGTGCTCTGAGGCGGGAGGAGTGGGGTCAGCTGTCCTTAGGTTCGTCCCGGCCCCGAGCTTCGAGGAGATGGTCATCCCCAGACCTAGAGCTGCTGCTGGCTGACCACACATCCCGGGCCCCAGCTCCAGGCCTCTGCCCAACCCCCCTGGTGTCAGGTGTCCCATGGGCCCTGAACTTAGCCTCTGTAAGTAATGCTTCCCTTGGAAGGGCCTGAGGTCCACGGGCCCTGCCTCATGTCTCCCTGTCCCTGTCTTTGCTCTGGGGCTCTCGGACAGGCTTTCTGGTTCTTTGTCACCTCCTCATGCCTGGACTTTGGGGGCTTCCCGTGTCATTTTGAGTCTGATGGAAGGTGGTCTCGGCAGTGATGGCCTTCCTCATGCTCACCTGGTTTGACTGTCCCCTGTCCTGTCTCCCTGACCGTTTGTGACTTCCGTCCTCCCTGTGTGCTTGGGGGGGTGGTGCGTGTCCCTGCAAGGACATCTTTGCCAGCCCTGTCCCCCCGATTCAGAGTCCCCTCTGCCTTCCCTGTGCTCTGCCTCTAGCCTGGCCCCCTCCCTGTCCCTGCATGTCCTGGAACCCAGCTCTAAATGGATTGTCCTCTGCCTTTCCCTGGAACCCGGCGTGGGTGCGTGTGATCCCGTGTGGTCCTCTGTGTGTGTGGTGTGTGGCTGTGATTGGCGTCCCGAACCGTGTTCGTGTCTGGTGTCCGCCCTCCCACGCTGGAACAGATCCCGGGCAGAAGAGAGGCCTCTACAGCGGACGCGGTCACATGGGGCAGCCGGGCTGCAGGACGGGCGGCCTCCATGGGAGCAGGTCACCCGAACCCGGAGGGGATGAAGGGCCTGAGGTAGCGCGTGCTTTTATGGCCTCGTGGAGTGACCCAGCCGCCTCCGGGCGGGGGGAGGGCGGCGACACCTGCGACCTCTCCCGAGCCCTTGGGACTGAGCCCGCGTGTCCGGAGGGCCCTGGTAGCTCAAGGAGGACTAAAGGATCGACGTCCTCGGGGAGATGGATTTCAGGAGCTGGAGTTAATATTTGCCCCGCGGGACCTTGGGGGTTTCGGGCAGGGCTTGGTCAGTGGGGCTGTGGAGAGCCAGAAAGGGAGTCGGTCCCCTGGGGACACGGGCTGGGGTGTAGGGCCTGGGTCCGCACAGTTTCTGCCTCTGCTCTTCTCAGGTGGGAGTTGGGTGGTGCGGCGAGCAGAGGAGAGCTTGGGCTGAGGCAGGGCCTTTGCATCTCTTCTTCCTTCTTGAGGACCCTGTGCTTCCGGCACGGCTCGTCGTCCACCGGCCTGTGCCTGCCACTGGGTTTCCCCACTCGGCTCCATACCCTCTGTAGGGCGGATCTGAAACACCCATATGGGGTGCGCCATCCTGCGTCCTCCCTGGACAAGGGAGCCATGCAAAAGTCCACCCAGACTCCCCATCACCGGTCAGAGGGGCCGAGCCCCAAACCCCGCTGCTCGGCCTGCAGTGTGCTGTGTGACATTCAGCAGTGCGCCTGCCCTCTCTGTGCCCGTTTCCTTGTTAGGAGGAGAGGGTGGGTGTGGTCACTGCACCGGGGACTGGGGCACGTTAAACGTGTGGCTCACAGATATGTTTGGGACAGCACCTGGCACGCGGGGGGCACCCTTCCCTGTGTATCTGAGCCACAGCCGCCTGGAGGGGCGCCAGGGACTGCAGGGAGATTTTGGAGGGAGGCCACCAGGGCCCGCGTGTCCGTAGACCAGGAGCACCTCCATCTCTTTGTCTGGACGGCTCCATGGTGTCACGTACCTTTGTTTGGGGACTGCTTTCTGCCCCTCACATGCTGGCCTTGTCGCTGTAATTTTATTTCATTTACTTATTCTTTTCTTTTTTTTTGATATATATATATATATATATATATATATATATTTATTTATATATTTATTTATTTTTGATAGAGGGCGAGCACAAGTTGGGGGCAAAGGGAGAGGGAGAAGCAGGCTCCCTGATGAGCAGAGAGCCGGATGCAGGGCTCGATCCCGGGACCCTGAGATCATGACCAGAGCTGAAGGCAGAGGCTCAACCCACTGAGCCACCCAGGCGCCCCTCGTTTGCTTATTCTTAACAGGCAAACACTGTTTTATTTAAAGAAGGCAGAGAGCTCTTACAAAAGCAGATTGCTGACGTATTGTTTGGCTGATGCAGGGCAGTGTGTCCTTTCACTGTAGTTTTGCAGTAAGCCTGGGTGGACGGAGTTCCCACAGCCCCTCGGCGCAGTGTCCGCTGTGCGAGCTGAGCGTTTGTCCAATCTGGAAGGTGGACGTGTGTGCGGCAACGTCTCTGCACCCCAGGCCTTGCCTGTGTCCCTCCACGTTTCCTGCTGTCCCAGGACCCAGGCCCCCTCTGGCTGGGCGGTCCCCACAGACGTCCCTTGTTGTCCTTGCCCTGGACGCGTGGTGGAGGCCTGGTTGGGCGTGCTGTGGTGCGTGTGTCTGCGGGAGGAAGACACGGATGTGAGCGGCTCTGCTTGCCGGGTCCGCCCTGCAGTTCTTGGGCTAACTGACTTGTGCGTGTTGGTCATTCCAGGTCCTCTTCCTTCGTCTTTCATGGCTTTAGTGAGTCTTGAGGAGGAGGTGGGGGCGGCTCTCTCCAAGGCACCGCCCTTGGGGTTCTGTCTCCTCCTCCCGCATGTCACAGTTTGTTCTGGAACTTTTCTCCTGTGGGCCGTCTGGAAAGGGGCCCTATCAGAGCGTTTCTCCGACAGACGCGGGCTCCTTGGCCCACAAGGGATGGTAAATAGGGTTTTTCAAAGGCTTCTTTCTCCTGTAAGTTTCCTGCACTGAGGAACTGGTGCCAAAGAATAAAATCTTTTCTGTTTCTTCTTCCTCGTTCTGCCCGAGGTGTCCAGAGGCAGGAAATGGCCTCTCAGCACCATCACTCTGAAATGTTGTTTCAGGCAAGGAAAAACTAAGTCAGAAAAAAATTAGTGCTTCACTGGACAAACCCTAACGCGGGAGACCCGCGGTCAGCAGCAGTTTGCACGAGGTTGCCCAGGTTGTGTGTGGGGCTGTGGTGTCCGCCGGAAGCCTCGTGCCTGGAGAGCTCCGGGGCCGGGACTGTGCTGGGGTCACCTGACGCCCGGCCGCCCGGCCACCCGTCCACCCCCGGCCCCTGCCCCAGTGTCCTGAGGGATCCACGATGCAGCTCAGGCCTTAAACGACACATTGCTAAGTAGTTTTTTAAAAATGGGAAAGAGTAAAGGAAATCTGTGAACCTTTCTGTAAGTGAAGTGACTGGGCGTGGGGTGCAGAAGAGGCCTTGCGTGCCCTGGCCCCCTGCTGGGGCTCTGCACTCCTGGTCCCAGTGACCTGGCACCTCCCAGCCTTCCTCTAGAGCCTCCAGCTACCAGCGTGAGACACGGCCAGGGGCTCCACGAATGTGCCATAACACTGTCAGGAGCTCTACGTCCTGAGTCTGGACGTGAAGACAACGTTGTGTGACCCAGTGGAGAAAGCCAGCCTGAGCTCCGACTCGGGGGCAGCCCGGCCTGTGTCTTCCCATTCTTAGAAAAGTGCATGTCGCTAGGGTGGAGAGGAAGGACGTCCATGTACTGTGTGTGGCTCGTGCAGCAGATGCATTATATTTTAGGCTTGGAGAGATGTTTCAAGTGTCATTTTAAGTCTCACTGTCACCTGTATACAGATACCTTTCCGCTTGGGTGATAACCGCGGCACTCGCGCTGAGCACTCGAGAACTGAGGAAGCTGAGATTTAGATGACGGGCTTCCAGCGCTGGGCACAGCTGCTCCCGGGACTGGTCAATCTGCTGGTCCCAGTCAGCCCTGATCCGAGGGTCTGCTTCGTGAATTCAGGCGGAGGTAGAGGTCCTGCCCCTCAGATCCATGGTCCA
Organism: Lontra canadensis; assembly: GCF_010015895.1. NCBI lineage: Eukaryota > Metazoa > Chordata > Mammalia > Carnivora > Mustelidae > Lontra > Lontra canadensis. Next base: position 2,741,447 of record NW_022631038.1, read on the forward strand.
GGCAGAAGACAAAGCCACCCACGGGGCCCGGCGCTCGGTGGCCAGCAGCGCGAGCCGTTACAGAGCAGAGCACCGGCAGGAGAGCCCCATGGCTGGTCTTCAGCGATGCGGCTGACCCGTACGGGTGCCCAGGCCCGTGGTTAGACGGCCGCTGAGAGAGGGCGAGAAGCCTCCCGTCCGCGTGCTGGCGTCTACCGCGAGCTGCCCCCGGGTGCCGTTGGGTCTCATGAAAACATCTGTGTCTGTGCATTTGCAGCAGTTGATTTTCTTCTAAAAAGCAATAGCAAACTTTTTAAAGTGTCACTTGAAAAAAAAACTTAGTGAAAAACCAACAATAAGTAAACTGAGGAAGAATAAAAAATAACATCTCAAAGGGAAACATGTGATCCGTTGAAACTAGGGCTTGGGAGGAGTTCGGGCTCTGGGAGGGGCTGCAGGGGGACGTTTCGAGCTCCTTTCCTGGGGGGCTTTGGTGCACGGGGTGCGTCGGGAGGGTCTGGTTGCTTCTCTGGCTCCGTCTCAGGGAGGTCAGATTTGGGTCGACGAGGATACCTTCCTGTTCCATGCTTGGGACTTGTGTTTTGCAGACCTGGGGTTGAAAGTGCTTAAGAAAACAATAGTTTCCCTCTGACCTCGGCGATGGGTCGTTCTTCCTGCACAGCAGGGAGATGGTAACAGGCGTTTGACGGCAAATCGGAAAGTAAGTGGACAAGAGCCCTTGTTGATCAGAAGACGGGGTCAGGGCGAGGCGGAGCACGAGCTCGCAGGAATTTTCCCGGCGCCGGGGCTATGCGGGGCTTGTGGGGAGGACACTCCGTTGTGCCGTCTGGGGCCCTGATGCTCGGGGGACGCTGCGTGACGGGAGCGGGACGGACTTCTGCCCGCGCCAGCACCGCATCCGCTGTGGGTGGTCGGGGCCGCGTGCTGGGGCGGGCGGGCGACTGCGGGGTCCCTTCCGGGAGGCGCCGCCACGGGCAGCGAAGCGCTGTGGGCGTCGGAGGACTCTGCGCTCAGACGTTCCTTTCCTCCACCCCTTGCGGAGGAAGCGGCTGTCGGTGTCCCGCGGGAGGCGACGTTTCCTTTTCCCTGGGCAGGTCTGCCACGAGCCGTCCCCTTCCTTGTCTGCCGGCCGTGTGTGGGGCGTGCGTGGACTCGGGCCCCGTGGTGTTTGTGTTTTACCTACGGGGACGTTCTGGAAGCTGGAGAGTGTTGGGCTCGCCTGCCTTATAAGGAGACGTATTGCAGCACAGACTTTTCTTTCCTTTTCTCCGGTGATCGTGTGGGTCGTCCTTTGGTTCACGTTGTGAAATGGTTTGATTTAAATTTGCTGGAAGGTGCCTCCAGGTTTGGACAACTGAAGCCTGTGAGGTCCGCCCCTGTGGGGACCCCAGGCCTACCACGGAAACTCCGAAAGCTCTTCTGGGGCAAAAACACTTTGAAAATCACTTTAAAAGCCCAAAGAAAAATAGGAAATTTGATTTTAAGGTATTTTGATGCTACATAGGGTGGAAAAAGAGCTCCATAGGTTTTAATCTCTGGATTTGGGGAAAATCCTTTGGCCGGAGCGTCAGAGGAGGGACTTTCCTCAGCACCTCCACCCAGCAGGGTGAGGCCAGGCCCTCCCTGTGCAGGCGCCGGTGCCCAGGTAAGCCAGAGACTTGCCCAGGCATGAGCAGCACGTGGGGCCGCCCGGCCTGAGGAGGGCGCTTGGTGGACATCTGCTGACCGTGTGAGTGACCGGACCTCGGATGTGGGCCTCGGGACTCCCACAGTGGGGTTCCTCGTGGTCACTGACACGACTACTGAATCTTGGAATTGGGGCCACATGGGGAAGGGACCCTCCCCTCTCTGAGTGCCCACTGGAGACCAGCACAGGCTTGAGGATTTTATGTACATTTTCTTACTCTATGTTTGGAATGCAAGAAGGGGAAGCATTCTCTGAATGCGTTTCTGACAACTGTAGAGACTGTGTGTGGCCAGTGACTCCCCCTAAATCTTCTTCCATGGCTGCAAGAACATGGGGTGGTCCAGGGCCCCTCAATCAGTGTGGTCCCCAGGTGCCCTTGGCCCCCTTGGTGGTGAGGAGGCTGCGGGTGGTCTCGTCTGCTCGCCCCCGCGGATGTCCTGCTGGTGGTTTGCTGGGGTGCGGAGAGCTGGGACGCGACGGCAGACCCTGAGGACGCTGTCAGGGTTCGCCTGTTGCGTAGAGAGAAGGGGCCTGCCTCAGTGGGGACTGTTGTCCCGCTGGGAAAGCTGCCTCTCCCTGGCTCTGTGCTTGCGGTGAGCCATCACTGATGGTTCAGTGGGCTCTGAAAATCAGTTCCTGCCCTTCCCGAAAAATAGAGACAGGGAACCAGCCTCAGGCGCAGGTGTCTGGTTCCACTTGCCGTCCTGCTGTGCACGAAGCCCCGGCCTCCAGCCCGAGTGTCCGGGTGACCCGCGCACGGGCCGTGGCCACCTCCGCCTCCAGAGGGTCCTCGGGGCTGGGGTCTCCGCGGGGAGCCCCTCTGTGAGAAGAGGCTCCTCAGGGCACTGGCCTGTGCGGGCCGAGGCTCTGTGCCTGGAAGCTGGAGTATGTCGCCTGTCTGTGCGCTGGTGAGAAAACCATGAACGTGACTCAGGGGCTCGTCCTGCCAGTTTTCCTCCCAAGAGGGCTTTTCTGGAAGAGCTCGGTCACGGCACGGCTGGGACTGCAAGCAGAGCTTGGCTGAACGTGTGACTGTCACATGAGCCCGTGGGAGGCTGCGGTGTGCGCTGGGCCCAGGCTAGCCCCCCGTGTGGGTGAGGAGCTTACTGTCCCGGAAGGACAGTGGTGTTTTCTGTGGGTTTCCTCCTGGAGCTGTGTTTTCAGAGTGTGACACGGGTGGGAATTACCCTGTTAGATGGCGAGACTCGATCCACGGGGTCTCTACTCTAGGCCCCGAGTCAAAGCCTGTGTGTGTGTCTCTCCGGAAAGCAACACTTGGCTCTTGGTCCTCGTTCGGAAAGGTCTCCCTTAGGAGATTTTAGAACTGGCTGGAGGAAGCTGTCATTCCCTGAGAAAGCCGGTCCTGGTGTGCGTATCTGAAACGCAGGTAGGTTCAGGTTAAGGAGAAAAAGACTAAGACCGCTGACCAGTCTCCTTTTCGAGGACTTTCCAGGCAGGAGGTTAACACGCAAGGAACTCAGGCTGATCTTCGTTCTCTGCCACACGCACATGGTGGGACGCGTGCTTGCCTACACGGGCTTCGACAGAAGCATCATCTTGTTTGTCGTGCGTGCGGTCTTCCTGGCAGGGCCTCTGCCCCCTTCCCGCGAGCCCCGCCAGCTTCACTTAGTGCCGTGACAGAGGCGAAGCCCCTGGTGGCTGTTTCCCTTCCCGTGGCTCGTGCCGCTGCAGTCCGCAGCCAGCACCACCGCACGACCCACCCAGCCGTCCCGCGCGCTGTGACCGGGCACCTTCCGGGCAACAGACCGATTTTAGAAAAAATGTAAAAAACAAAACCCAGTGTGAATATAAGGAAATCAAAAGTAGTTTGCAGCGTATGTGTGTGTGAGTGGCTCGGTCTGACTCTAAGCTCAGAGCGGAGAAACCCGCATTTGTACTGAAGATTGGAGTCGCAAACCCCCCACGGGGAGTCAGTGAATGGGGCCTTCCGGTTGCAGCACATGGGCACACGTGCCGGTTAGGGTTTGGTCACACGTCTGGCGAGAATGTGCTGTGTGCACTTTCTGGGGCCGTGGGCCGTCCCCTGAAATTATGACGTCTGCTGAGTGTCTAGAAGCTTCTGGTCGGTTCCCTCCTGCTGGGGGCGGTGCTGTCCCCAGAGGTGCCAGGTGATGGGACTCCACACTGGGAAGCTTGTTTGATTTTGTGCATGACCAGAATGTTCTTAGTTATCTGTGGGTCCAGAGAGGCGCGCTTTGGGGGGCTGTAGTCGAGGAAGGGCTCGACTGTGCTCACTCCTTGGCCTGCGTTTCTCCAGCGGTAATCCAGGTTCCCCCAAGCGGTGCGGGTGCTTACCCCCTGGGTTCGGAAAGGCATAGAGGGTTGTGCGTGCCCAGCGTCAGCTGCCCAGGGAGTCTGGTAGGCAGCGGAGCTAGAGTGAGCATCTGCTGTTTCCCGTGAGGGGAGAGGAGAGCCCGCTGTCCTTATCTGCGGGGACAGAGCGTGGGCTTTTCCGAGTACGTGCGTGTCACAGCATCGCAGATGGACAGGCCCTGCCCTTCCTCCTCCCGCCGGGGACGGTGGGCGCAGGCAGGACGCGGCCCTTCAGGGGGGCTGTCAGGGGGATGCGGAGGTAAAGGGGGCCTCTGGCCATTAATAGTGACCGTCCAGTGACGGGATAAGAGCTCCTTCCAGTAGCTGAGTTGGAAACATACTTCAGACCAGTTGTGTTTTGTTTTTGCAGGACTTGGTTGGTTGGGTGGGTTCCGCCGTTTTCTCTCTCCCACGGAGGTCTGTGCTCACGAGAGACACGGCTTGTGCACCGTCATCTGGCATCTCGGCGACAGACTCCTGTTACCATGGGTGTCTCGTGGGTGTTGGACAGTATGGTTACGAGTAACTGTTCCTTTCACCTAAGAGGCATTTCTAGAGTTTGTCTCTGTAAACTTGGGCTCTCAAGTGATGTTGGGGAACCAGTGGCCCCAGCTTGGATGTCACAGTCCCCAGAACACAAGAGCAGCCCCCCAGGCCCTTAGCGCCCTTGCTCCACCTGCTCCGAGCTATGCCCTGGGTTCCCACCTGGGCCCATGCAGCCCTTTGGAACCTTGGTCTGTTGCCTGGCAATGCCGGCCCAACCGCTCGTGAGCCTTGTGCTGAACGCATGGAGGAGGCCTCTAGAGCTTTCTGCGTTGCCGGGTGCCGGGAGGGACAGCGCTGACGGAATTAACACACATCCGATCGCACCAGCCCGCTGCCAGTTTGACTCTGGTTTCGCCGTGGCTTTGCAGGAGGTTTGGAAGTGGGCCCCGACTCCGCGTCTGTGTCTTCTGGTTCTTGGACACCATTTGCAGCAACCGCTGTAACCGCCGTGTCTCTGGGTGCCACGGGCAGTGCCGCGCTCCTCCAACAAAGCAGGAGGGCACTTTTGCATGCGTAGCCCCCGATCCCCCACCCCAGGCCTGGGGGGCGGGCACAGGGCCTGCGAGCTCTGAAACCCCAAAACCTGCTGTGTTGTATTTTGTGGTCACTTTCCCCCAAAGCTGTTGCCGGGTGAGACGTTTTGGCTTAGAAAACATCCCGTCCTCGTTTCTGTGAGATCACTTACGGTCGCTTCACATGCCGCGTTTCCCTTTCACAGCCGGATACCACACTAACATTCTTCCGGGGAAAGAGAGTGGAATTTTGCGTGTTTATCCTTGTTCTTTGCAAGGAAGGTAGACGCGGTCTTTCATCTGCAGAAGTTAGGATCTGCAGGGATGTGTCATTAGTGTGGTTGAAAATATATTTTTAGACAAGCAATGCGGGATAAATCCTGGGGCGATGTGACATCACGTTCTTGTCAAGAATTGCTCTTTGTAAACATTCTCTGATAGGTCGCCCTCCGTAAGAGGCTGCAGCACGCAGCTGGTCTCAGAGGTGCTGTGTGTGCGAGTGATAAACGAGGTCACGTTGCAGCAGTTACTGGCGGTAACGGGTCTGGAGCATTTAAACTCGTTATCCTGTATGTGCTTTAGGTACAAAAGCATTTGGGGAAGATCTGTCCTTTTCTAATTTCGATCCTCTCAAAGTATTGATTGGTGTTTGTACGGGGGCCAAGAAAGTCTTCGATGATTTCTTGCATGATATGCTTTTCAGCTGTCCTGCCAAAATAAACTCCATTCAGGGTATCTTTACAGAAAACGTTTTGTGTGCAGTTACTTAGAATTCAGTAAAATTGATCACCGAAGTGTTTATTTTTCCCGTGCGCTCTTAGTGAAGGGATTTTTGGGGGGCTGACTTCTGTGCTCAACAGTCCTACCTCGGAAGGTGACGTTTCACAGAATGTTTCATGGCTTGCCACACAGAATCATCTCTTTGTATTCTTGGGCACGGTTCTTTATTTGATGGTGGGGACTTCCCGGCTGTTCATGAAAAGCACAGAGGAAAGTGATAATGTCAGATCTAGGTATTTACGGCCGTCTGTGTTCTTACATGGGGAGAAAAATGTTGGTTTTAGGTAAAAGTCTGGAAAAGAGGTCACTGTTATTGGTTTGGGGGGCAAATACTATCCTTTGTTCTTGGTTTACTTGGAGCAAGAGAGCGTATTTGTAGAAACAAATTTCTGTTGAAATATGTTTTACGATCAACTAATAAAATTTCAACAAGGTACGTCCAGTAGACCAGGGAGTGAGACACAGCGAGAAAATGTGGCGAGTTTCTACACGGGGTTACTTTGTTTTCACTGTTGACGGTTTCTTTAAAAACACTGATATTAGCTCTGAATTGGTGATAATTTGCACACTCTGGAGGTCAGGCCGGATAAAAACTTACCAGCCACTCGTAAATGGGATTTTACCTGCACTGTATCTAGAACCTTCGGATCTCCCATGTCAGTTTTAAAACTAGAAGTTTATGAGTCTGGATTTTCTTTGGGGTTCTCCGGGTTTTCAGTATTTCTGAATTATTCGAAACTTAGGCTTTCCTCCTCTGGATGCAGCACGGGAAGACCGTCAGAGTGCACCCGGACTGCTTTTGTGGCTCACTTAATGAAGCGAGTGATTTACTCTCTCTTTGTAAAAACGCTGGGCAGCCTCTGGGGGCTGCAGACGTCACCCAGTGGCCCAGCTGGGGGGACGTGGGCTCTTAATGGAGATGTTGACTAGGTCATGAGCTGTGCTGGCGGTTCCAGGGGCGCTGGGTGGACCCCCAGGCCCCCGCTCTTTGTGGCCGGTGGGGGGCCCCAGCAGGAAATCTAGCCGCAGAACATTCCAGAGCAGCCTCTGACTCCTGTTCACTTTTCTTCTTTCCCCTCTTACCGTCGTCGTCGTCTTCTTTTTTTCCCCCAGTTTAGAGAAGTTCACTTTTTTAGGGACAAACAGATTGATAACGTCACTTTGTAGTATAAGGCTTGGAAACGGGAAATGGCCAGCAGGAGTGAGGCACTGATTTTGGAGAGCAAAGAAAGAAAAACTAGTGGAAGGACGCTGCTTTGCTGTGGATGGAAAACACCCGGCCCTGCTTGTTTTCACGTGGAGGCTTCTGGGTGAACGTCTCCACGCCTACTTAGGATTTTTCTGGATCTGTTATTAGTGACTGGGAAGGGAAAATTCCCACATCCTCCCTCATCGACTCCTGGTGGTTCTTGGATGTGATCAATAATGAGATGGTGCATTCGTTTGCTTTGCTCATCCCCCCGGAGGGTCAGGCTTGACTTCCCAGTCGTTCTGTTTTAGTCCAAGGACGTGCAGGCGGCTTTGATACTGATGTTAATTCATATTTTCTCTTGGAAATACATCGGCACACAGTTGTTGCTGTTCTATTTCCACCATCTGTCTGGCGGTGAAAATGGAGGCTGTCCTTTCGGGGACCAGGAGCTTGGGCGCGTGTGTGGCAGAGCCTGGCCTGCAGCTCCTGCAGCGGCGCCTGCTCCTGCGGGCCCTCGGCCGTGGGTGGAGGCGTGACGGCAGCCGGGTCTGCGCCAGCCCTGCCCAGAGACCGTGCCATTCGCGTAGTGAAACCGTATTAGGGACAGTTGGTTACATTTGGGGTCCACGAATGTGGTGGCCCTCGCTTGACGTTTTGGGCGTGGGGTGCTGAAGAATTTAAGGGAAACCTTTGCTGGAGAAAGTGGGATTTTGTCACTGTTGCATTGCTGTTTTTTTCTTCTACTTCGTGCTCTGAACAAAGCATTTTCGAGACTTACCTTTAAGGCAGGTGCCTTCGCACTGCGGTCCGAGCACAGTGTTCCCGCTTGGAAATAGGGCCTGCCTCGCCCATGGGCACTTGTGTGCGCCTCCCTCCCTGGGATAGTGGGTTTCTGTCCTTTCTCCCCGCGGTGGGGCGGTGGGGTGGGGTTTCTTGTGAATGCTGCTGATTCTGGTGGCCTTTTATTCATGTCTTCTTATTAGAGTGGAAATGTAGTTTGCTCATAATGGATTATTGATTGGCCGGAGCAAGGCAGCCTCGAGGCCTTGTCAGCTTCGGTCCGTAACCGCCCAGCAGTGAAAGCATCAGTTCACGGAGCGGCTCTGCGGGCCGCAGACTATAAGCCTGGAATTGTTAATCTGGGGCAGATTGCTGTGTGCAGAGAGGAACTCCTCATTGTTGTTATGGAATTTCTCCCCATTTGTTAAAAGAATAGGCTTTTTGTCTCCGCAGTAGATAAGCCTGTGCAGGATCTTAATGATGTATTTTAATTCAGGCCCATAATACTACAGTGTAACGAGCAAAGCCCATTTCATTGTCTTCAGGCAGACAGCCGGACAGTGGCTGCGCCCCTGGGCCCAGCACCCACGGGGCCTGTGGTCCTGGGCATGCCCTCTCGTTGGGGCGGGGGGCAGCCCCCTTTGCTCTGGGCACAAGCCTTCGGAAGTGTCCCGCCAGGCCCCGCTGGAGACTCAGTGTTTTTGTTCTGTGACTTGCCGTTGGAGGCCTGCCCCTCCCGTAAATACCCGAGCCTCCTGTCTGCAGAGAGCTGCTTTCTCCTACGGGATCCTCCTGGCCCGCCGGACTCCAGATTCCACAGATCTCCCATTGCCAGAGCTGCACACACAGGCGGGGCGGGGGGGAGCCCCTGCAGCTCCCGCCTCCTCCCCAAATCCCGGGGCTCCCCAGAAGGTGGCCAGGGGACACAGGAGGAGGGACCCCAGCTGCTGAGGAAAGCAGACCTACTTCTTGGTAGCGTGAGGTGGTTAATGAATGAGCCAGAACTGAAAAAGTACCCCAGGAGAGAGTTGTTTGACAAACAGGACAGGCTTCAGCTTCTGCTTCCCTAAAACCGAAAACTGGGCTCGGAGCAGGAAGTGCCCCCGCCGCGCTCCTGCAGCCCCCGGGAGCCTGGGAGGCCTCGGCTCTCCCACTCTGGTTCGGGTTGGTTGGAAGAAACTTGCAGACTTGTTTTGTTAGGCAAATTGTTCAAAATATTAGAGGTTACTCCGGATTCCTTGTGCAGGAGAAGATGTCGGTAGAATGATCTTTGACCGTTTGGGGAAAGGAGCACGAAGTCAGTCGGCTTCTGCTCCGTGTTGGTTTACTTCACAGGCAGAAAACAGCAGGATTGCCTGTAGATGCAGAGGTAGGCTGACTGTTCAAAAATGCAGGACGTTTTACCTTTTCCCCTTGGCAATGCCGTATTTAACTGATTAGAAAATGATTGTTTGCAGTGTGGGGACAGACCTCAACTGCATGACCGTGTTTTTTTCCCTTGGAAAGCCACGGGTGGGGTCCCCGTGAGCCCCAGGGGCGAGCCCGGGCGGGCTCCTCTGGCTGGAGAAGGCCACTGCTGCCCGCAGGAAGGCTGTGACCAAGCTCTGGGTGGATTCCGGGGTTTTTCTGCAGTGAGCAGTCTCGTAAATACTGCTTTTCATGTGAACGGTTTATTATTCAGATGATTTTTCTTTTTTCTTTTCTTTTCTTTTTGAATTTTGAAGACTGGAATTAACAAAAGATGACGTTCTTGAACCGCATTTCTTGGAGCCTCCGGAGCTTTCTCCAGGCCTGGGAGTGGGGAGGGGATGGGGAGAGGAAGGTCAGTGGGAGGGGCCCCCCAGGCCTCCCCAGAGCCCTGCTTTGAATTGTGTTCCTTCCTGGGACTGCAAGTGGGAGGTTTTTTTGTTGTTGTTGTCGTTTGTTTTGTAAAAAGACTTCCAAAATCCATAAAAATTGGAAAAATGATAGACATACATACACTCACCATCTAGATTCAGCAACAAAGATTAAAAATGTTGAGGTGTTTTATTTATATTAACTTATTTTTATTCACTTCCTTTTGACTGAATAACATTCCAACATTCTGTTTTCTTTAACGAGGTGCACTTGGTACATAATATTCTGCAGGTGTCAGGTGTACCAAGTGTAATATGACATCTGTATGCGCTACTCCGTGATCGCCACCCAAGACCAGTCACCGTCTGTCCGCGCACAGTGACCCCCATTTTGCTCACCCTTTCCCCCTGAAATGACCACTGATTTGTATCTATGACTTTGTTTTAATACTGCTATTTTTTTTTTTCCAGATTCCACAGATGAGTGGAATCGTACAGTATCTGTCTTCGTCTGTCTGACTGACTTCACTTGGCCTGACGCTGTCAGGGTCCATCTGTGCCATCGCGTACGGCAAGATTCCATTCTTCTTCATGGCTGTGTAGTACTCCATTGTGTGTGTCTGTGTCTACCTACCTCGTCCTCTTTACCCATTCATCCTCTGGTGGACACTTAGGTTGCTTCCTTATCTTGATTACTGTCAGGAATGCTGCGTGAACATGGTGGGGGTGCAGGTCTCATTTGGAAATAGTGTTACAGTGTTTTTGTTTTCTTCAGGTAGATACCCAGAAGTGGAACCAGGGGGATCATATCGTGATTCTGTTCTTAGTTTTTCGAGGAATCGCCATACTGTTTTACATTCACATCAACGCTTGTTATTTCTTGTCTTTTTGATCATTGCTGTTCTGACTGATGTGAGATGATCTCTTATTGTTTTGATTTATAATTATTAGCAATTTGTGACGTTGGGCACTGCTTCCCGCGCTTGTTGTCCACATGTATGTCTTTGGAAAAATGCCTCTTCAGATCCTTCCCCCATTTTTTTAGGCGGGTGGCTTGTTTTTTAATTACCAAGCTGTAGGAGCTTCTATGTATTTTGGATATTAACCCCTTATTGGACATAGGATTTGCAAATATCTTCTCCTACTAGGTTACCTTTTTTGTTTTGGCGGTGGTTTCCTTGACTGTGCAGAAGCTTCTTAGTTTGATGTAGTCCCATTGGTTTATTTTTGCTGTTGTTTCCCTTGCCTTTTGAGTTGGGTTCAAACACACTGCTAAAACCAATGACTCACAGGCTTTCTACCTACGTTTTCTTCTAAGAGTTTTATGGTTTCATGTCTCACACTCAAGTCTTTCATCCATTTTGAGTTAGTTTTGTGTATGGTAAGATAGGAGGCTAGTTCCATTCTCTTGCATGTGGCTGCCTGGTTTTCCCCACATCATTTATTGAAGACACTGCTTTCACCATTTTGTGTTCTTGGCCCCTTTGTTGTAAATTAATGGTCCATATACATGTGGGTTTATTACTAGGCTCTCAGTTCTGTTCCTTTGATCAGTGTGTCTGTTTTTATGCCAACAGCGTACTGTTTTGATGACTGTAGCTTTGTGGTACAGCCCGAAATCAGAGAGCCTGATGCCTCCAGCCTTCTTTTTTTCCTTTGGCTACTTTGGCTCTTTGGGGTCTTCTGGATGCCGTAGAGATTTTAGAGTTGTTTGTTCTAGTTCTGTGGAAAATGCCACTGGATGTTGGGTAGGGATTGCATTGAATCTGTAGGTTGCTTTCGGTAATATGGATGTTTTAGCAATACTAATTCTTGTAATGCGTGACCACAGGATATCTTTTAATTTATTTGTGTCTAAACATTTGTAATTTTCAGTGTACAGGTCTTTCATCTTCTTGGTTCAGTTTATTCCTAGGTATTTTATTCTTTTTGATGCAATTATAAATGGCATTGGTTTCTTTTTTCTTTTTTTAAAGATTCATTTATTTATTGGAGCGCATGCGTGCGCATGCACAGATGGGGGTGCAGAGGGAGAGAATCTCAAGCAGACTCTGTGCTGAGTGTGGAGCCTGACATGGGGCTCGATCTCATGACCCGTGAGAGCGTGACCTGAGCCAAAACCAAGAGTTGGCCACCCGGGAGCCCCTGGGATTGCTTTCTCAATTTAAATTCTGGTAGTTTGTTACTAAGGTGTAGAGATGCCACAGATCTCTGTATGTTGATTTTGTATCCTTTGACTCCTCCTGAATTTTTTTATTCTAATAGTTTTTCGATGAGTGTTTAGGGTTTTCTGTATATAATATCATGCATGTCATTTACAAATAGTGGTTTATTTTCTATTTTTTGTTTTCCCGTTACTGCTCTAGCGAGGCCTTCCAGTAGTAGGTCGAATAAAGGTGTTGAGGCTGGATGTCTTTGTCCTTGATCTTAGGAGAAAAGCTCTTCACTTTTTTCCCATTGAGTGTGATGTTGGTTGTGGGTTTGTCATATGTGACCTTTGATATGTTGAAATATGGCCTCTCTATGGCTGCTCTGTTGTGTTATCATAAATGGATGTTGAATTTTGTCAAACCTTCTTTTTGCGTCTGTTAAGATGAAGCATGTGATTTTTATCCTTCATTTTGTCTACGTAGTGTAGCACCCTGACTGCTTGTAGATGTTGAACCATCCTGGCATTCCTGGGATAAATCCCACCTGATCATGGTGCAGGAACCTTTCATTGTATCATCGAATGCAGTTTGCTAATATTTTGATGAAGATTTTTGGATCGCTGCTCATCCAGGATATTGGCTTGTAATTTTCTTTTCTTTGTGGCATCCTTGTCTGGTTTTGGTATCAGACAAGTAAACACACCTACATCTGTTGTCTACATCTAGTAGTCGTGGACATTTTGATATCTTTGCCTTTCTTTTTTTTTTTAAACCACCTCTAAAATATTTCATCAACATTTTCAAAAACTAAGACCGTTCTCCTGTATTGCCAACCTAACAAAATAGCAGTTCTCAAATATTAGTTAATATTTAGCCTGTGTTAAAGTTTAGTTTTTGTGAAGAGTTTGGGAGCTAGAATGTGTTTGCGCACGTGTGCTGTGGAGGGTTGTAGCTGGTCGAAGTCTTAATAGTTGTATTAAATGACCTTTTGTAGTGGACCTGTGAGGGCCCACCCACTGAGCGTACAGGGTCCCTAGTGATTTCTCATTTAGTTTCCTAAACTTGTATTATTTTGTCCTTTTGAATTTGAATTTATTTAACCAAATTACTGTCACTCTCAGTGAGTAAGGTATCTTTGGGTCCTACATGCAGTTATTAATAATAATGTGTAACGTCTTCAACATTTACTGTGTTAAACATTGTACCTAAAATGCGTTAATTTAAACCTCACAGAATTACTCTACTGTAGTTATCATAACTGTCATTTACATTTAAAAAGTGCAATGGGCTGGGGACCAGAGAGGTGAAGACAGAGGTCACACAGCTGATCTGAGCAAGTGGCAGAACTGAGGTTTGATCTTGGGGAGTCTGACCTGGAAGCTTATGGGCCAGAGCACCTCTCACAGCACCGTGATGCCCAAAATGTGCTCGGCTCTGTGCTAGTGTGGAGACTCAGTGGGGAGAGGGCATGTTCTCCAACACAGGAGGGGCAGGTGAAGAAGCCGTGCAGATGTGGGCTAGGGTAGGGCCAGGGCCATGCGGAGAGCTGGCGGGGGAGGCCCTGACCACGTCGCACAGCTCCTAGGGGTCAGGTGAGATGTCAGGTGAGACCTCCTGTGTGTGGGTGGGGTGGGAACTGCACATGTGAGGCCCGGAGATAAGAGTGAGTGTGTGTCTGCCTGGGCATGGAGCAGAGCTCACGGTCCTAGAGGGGCCCGGGAGAATCGCCTGCGGCAGCGCGGGAGCTCAGGCCCTTGTAAGCGCCCCCGGGGAGTCTGGGCCTTATCTGCAGGGCATGGAGGCTGTGAAGGGTGGAAATCTCAGGCTGGCCCAGGTCTCTGTGTGGAATGCCCACTTCGGCTCGGGATAGAGGGTGCGTGGATTCAGGAGTGTATTGAGGGTGCGGGGGAGGGGGCTGGGTGTTGATGAGGAGGAGGGGAGAGCAGAGGGTGAGACCAGTGGGATTTGTGGCTGGGTCTCCGCCCCGGGGGAATCGCACTGACCAAGGGTTCTGCCACATCCCCGCGTTCCCGACAGAGCCTCGAGCTCCCTGGAACACCGAGCCTGCTCTTGTCAATGAAGGTCACCATGTGCCTCCTTGTGCTTCTGGAAGCATCCTCCTGCCCTGCTGGTCCACTGCCAGGACATTGTTTTCTGTGTGTGGACATGTTTCCTGTCGTGACTTCTGGGTTTCTCTAGCCTAAGCCTGCTTCTTTTCTTTGAGTTGTTAGGATCCAGTAAGTGCCCTGGTGCCCCATAAGCTCTCAGGAATTGGGATGAAACCCGTATTCAGTGGGACTCTGCTGGCCTGTGGGGCTGACTGTGTGGTGCTCTCCCCGGCAGAGATGCAGGGGTGCACGTGGGTTCTTCTAGATCCCTTGGCTGTGCTATCCCTTCCGGTTACTTGGCTGTCCAGTTGTCCGGCTGTCTAGCTGTCTGGCTCTCCAGCTATCTGGCTATCCAGCTGTCCGGCTTTCTGGCTGTCCGGCAGTCTGGCTCTCCATCCTGGGTGTTAGGTGTCCAGGTCTTGCCCCTACGGGACTCACTTAGGGCAGGAGGCTTGACACCCCCGGTCCTCGCAGGGAGCTGCTGCATCAGGGCACGCTTCCGGAAGTGACTGTCCTGCTTTGTATGCGGTCACAGATGCAGTCCTCAGGATCCTCACTTAGAGGAGCGATTTGTGAGTTGGAGCATTGACCCAGAGAGTAAATTTGTCACAGATCCGGTAAGTTGTGGCATGCAGGCACAGAGAGCGTCTGAGAGGTGTGGCAGCAACCCCGCACCTCTGTGTTTACAGCTTGTGGGTCATTTATTTCTGTGTTCCCACGATTGCTTTTTAAAGTTTAGCTTCATATTATATTTTCACAGCTTTTATATTGCCTCTTAAACCCTTTCTCATATCTTCTATAATGCATTTTGTACATTATGAATATACGATTTTATTTTTTTTATTATTTTTTTTAATAAGCATGTTTCTTTTTTCTTTCCTTTTTTTTTTAACATTTTATTCATTTATTTGACAGAGACAGATCACAAACAGGCAGAGAGGCAGGCAGAGAGAGAGGAGGAAGCAGGCTCTCCACGGAGCAGAGAGCCCGATGCGGGGCTCGAACCCAGGACCCTGGGATCATGACCTGAGCCGAAGGCAGAGGCTTAACCCACTGAGCCACCCAGGCGCCCCACGATTTTATTTTCTTAAAAACATTTTACTTCCACCACTTTTTTATCGATATGAACAAATTACCTTTTACAAAATCACATCTCAAAAAATGTAGAAGGCATTTTTAAAGAGTAGCTTCAAACTATTCTCTCTAGAGAAACATGCACACACAGTGAGCGTTCCATTGGAAATCTATTTTAAAACCCTCATCAGCAAGCCATTTTTATGCATAAACAATTAAATTATAATTTTGTCTGGCAAGTTCCCAGTTACAGCATTGGACAAAGTTTGTGATACGGTGACAACAAAACGGGTTCATAATGGGCAAACTGCGTTCAGATGGGGCCATGGTGTACGGATGTCCGTGGGGGTGGCGTGTTGTGCTGGGTCAGCGAAAACACAGACGTGTGTTTGCTGCCCCCCCACGCGCTGCCCGCTTCGGACTCCTGCTGCTGGGACCCGACGCGCTCTGGTCAGCACGAGGACCTGACGTTTGGTCACACATTTTACAACACTAGTTATCCTTAGGTTGACTTTCCCTGTTATTGCAGGGAAAGTTGGAATAGCGAATCCCATGTGGTAAGTGCTTGTCTTTCTGGGAGAGTCAAAGGCAGCTCAGGACAAAAGTGCATCTGCCTGGAGCAGAACAGTCTGTCGCCTTGTCCCACGGTGGTGTCCGCGCGTGACCCGCTCCCCACTGGGGACCGAGAGGAGCATGGAGAGACCGGCTGAGACCCTCCAGGCTCAGGGACATGGGTGGGTGGCGGTTTTTCAAGGTGATCGCCAAGCCAGGGGTGCTGGGGGGCCGATGGCGGCTCTGCCAGCCTCCAACTGGGGCGGCCGCGTGGGGTGCATTTTTAAGTTGAGAGCTGCGATGACTGCATTCTTGTTCTTTTTTGGAAGAGAAGCAATGACCCTGTCTTAAATAGCAGTTTTTGCCTGCAGCTAAGAAGATCACAGAAATCTCTCATGGGGCCGCAGATGAAGGAGGGCCAGTGGCTGGGACTCGCTCTCCGACCGTGGCTTTAGAGGTTCGCAGGAAACCCCGTTAGTGGACCGTGTGTGCCCAGAAGGGGCCGCTTCGTGGAACTTTCTCAAGTGGAGACAGTTTCGTTGACGTTAGGATTTCCTTACGATAGCCGCGTTCAGGGCTTAAATAGTTACCACTGTTAGGGCATTTTCCCTGTTTCTGTGTTGATGTGTTTTCTCCTTGGTGATGGCTGTGCGGCTGTCCCCGGGACCCGGAGCAGGGCTGAGTTTTGAAGGATGGGGCTGGGCCGAGCAGTGGGAAACAAAAGAGAAAGTGGAGCCTGTTCTGCTGAGCTGTTCACGTCCTCGCCTGAGAACTGCCCGGGCACGGCCGGGCCCTGCTGGCTTGGGTGAAGGCTTTCGGCTGGTTTCGGAGGGAGCCCGAGGCAGAGACCTGTGTGGTCTGGTTTTTGGGTTCTTGAGGGAAGGCGCCCAGGCCTACGCCCGGGCCGGGAGAGTGCGGGAACCGGGGCCCCCAGGAGTCTGGGCTGTGAGGAGGAGCGCGGCCTGCTCAGCCTGCCCGGAGGGCGTCCGTGCTCAGTGTGCAGAGGCCGGAGCAGCCCCTGGAGAGAAAGGGGAGCGCGGCCCCTCCCCGTGGACCGACAGCCTCGCGGCCGGACACTCTGGGCACCTGGGACCCCCCGAGCCCCTTCCTCCCGCCCGCACTGGCGGCCACGGCGGTGCACACGCCTGCTCCTCTCCGGGCAGCTGGCTGGGGTCCGTGGGCCGCAGGGAGGGCGCCGGCTGGTGTCACATGCGAGGCCTGGACCGGGCAGTGGTTTGCGGTGTGCGGATGGCCGCACGGGTCTGGGGGCCGCTTCCCTGACCCTGGGCTCCTGGGGGATGAGGAGAGGAGCCTGGGCTGGGAGGGTTGCCCCCCGAGAGCCACCTGGCTGGCTGACGGGGGACCAGGGCTCCTAATGGGGTGTCACCTCAGGCTTGTGCTGGGGCGCAGACCCCTGACCTGCCACACCCCGCCCTCGGTGCCCGGGGGCGCTGAGCACGTGGTAGCAGAGCATGAGGGATGCAGCGGCCGTGGAGTGGGCACTGGGGGGTCTGAACGAGTCTTCCCTGGAGGGGCTGCCTTCGTTTGCAGGTGACTGTGAGCTGCCGCCTGCCGCCCCTACCTGGTTGAGCACCGGCGCTCCGTGGGCCCTTGTCTGTGTGGCGGCTCCGCGGCTGTCTGATCCCCTCGGGCTGCAGAGCTGCTGACTCCGGCGGGCTTCGCCGACTGCCGGGAGGGCCAGCGGACGCTCTGGTTACTCTGGTGCCTCCAATTTCCATTGGCTTTTTTCTTCGTAAAATTATTTATGATTCTTTGAACTCTAAGATCTTTATACCCAGATTAGATTCTTGAGTGAAATAGGAATACCAGGTTTCCTTCCGACTTCTGTACAGTGTTTCACATTCAGCGTCTTGAGGGGATGACATACACCCCAGGGTAGAGGGGATGCGCGCAGATCACTTGCTGCGTCACCCGTGAGCAGCAACACATACAGTCTTCCAGAGGTTGTGCCACAACCAAAACAACTTGGAAAGTTGATTTAATTCGCTTCAGTCATCAGGAGGTATTCTTGTTAACCTCATTTGTCCAATTTTAAAGGCAGTTTTTATTTATGCACTTTACTGGAGTCGTTGGTTTTGGGGGGCTCTGTCTTGGCAGGAGATACCCTGTGCACCTGTTAGCCTCTAGAGGAAGGATTACCTGCGCAGCTCTGCTTTCGGCCTGTTTCCAGACTCGGCTGCTCTTATCGTATTGGTTTCTTCTGGTGCCCCGTAACCCCACGACCGTGGGGCTTTATCAAAAGGTGTTCCAAAATTTGTAATTTTTTTTTTTATAAAGAATTTATTTATTTATTTGACAGAAATCACAAGTAGGCAGAGAGACAGGCAGAGAGAGAGGAGGGAAGCAGGCTCCCCGCTGAGCAGAGAGCCCGATGTGGGGCTCGATCCCAGGACCCTGAGATCATGACCTGAGTCGAAGGCAGAGGCTTTAACCCACTGAGCCACCCTGGCGCCCCCAAAATTTGTAATTTTAAATAAGATTTCTACGAAACAAGATTTCTTCTATTGGTCTGCGGGAGGAGGCGTTTGGAGGAAGCAGGTGTGTTGTCTGTCCAGAGGGCGTCTGTCACAGATGGCTTCTGCACCCCTGCCTCCGAACCCCTCCTGGAGGGCAGGATCTCCTGCGTTGTTCACTTCCCAGTCCTGTTGTCCGCGCTCTTCTCTGTGTCTCCTCTGGCGAAGGCGTGTTGGGCTGCACAACCCAGGGCAGACCAGGAGTTGCCACCAGGGTCTTTTGGGAGGGAACCTTTCATTTGGGAGCAGAAAATGTGTATTAGTACACTGCTTCAAACCCAGAAACCTATAGCTTTTTCATGTTTTATAAATTTTATAGTACAGGTTCTTAATGTGTGTGAGGTTGGAGTTTGTAAAAAAACATGGTTTCCTTTATATATGTCAGGGCTATTTTTAAAGAAAATCTGCCTATCTGGGTGCCTCTCGGTGCAAGTCTGAAGTCCTCCCCTCCCTCCCCCCCGACCCCAGGAAGACCCTCACAATCCTGTCTCAGTTACTAACGCTCAGAGGTAAGAAAGCTCAGTAGACCGTGTCCTAGGGGAGCTATGGTGCCGCATTGCCTCCCTTTCTGACCCATCAGAATGCTGTTCTGGAAGATGCCCTCTCTCCCATGCTTTCTCATTGGCTCACTGTTTTGCTTATTCTGCTTATCACAAGCCGATGGAAATTCCTGTTTTTATGGCCGATAATTGCTTTTCGGTGTGTGGCGTTTTGGGCCTCTGTGGCGGCTTCCAGGCATTGTCGTCGGCTTTCCTGACGTGTGGGTGATTGCCTGTGCCAGGCTTGGCGCTGGGCACCTCCTTGTCTGGTTTGTATTTGCCTGTGCACAGGGTGCCAGAAGCAGCCAGCCACCTGGAGGAGTGGCTCTGACAGGGCCCGCCCCTCATTCTCTGGAAGGTGGGATGGGCATGAACGTGACAGTGACGGTGCATTGTGACACCTGCTGTCACCAGGGAGAGGCATACCAGCCTCCCTGGAAAGGCACCGTGGGTGTGTGACCTGTGCAGAAGGGTTGGGGGTCACTGCATGACACCCGGGGTCTAGAGGCTGTTCTGCCCTGGGACCCTCCAGCCGGAGCCTCGGTGCCCTTTGGGGGTTGGGCTGGGGTGGTGTTGCAGGAGCAAAAGGATGGGACGGGGATGGGTGGTGGCGGGAGGGTCGGGGCTCTTCTAAGAGGTGGTGGTTAGGTGGCCCTGGGCGCCGGCAGGCGGTGTCAGCAGGGGCCCCCGTGCTGGGCATCCGGTCCTGAGCAGTGGGTTCCAGCCACAGACTTTGCACGAGCTCGGGGTGCATCTGCCTCTTTCCTGAAGCTTTGTTTCCCCAACAGCTACACACGGCAGTACGTTTGCCAACTGCCTCTGGGGCTCACATGTCCTGGGCACGGGCTGTGTCTCTGTGTCCCTTGCCTCCCTCTCCCTGGTCCCTTCCCCGTGCTCCTCATTCACACCCGCCCTCTGTGGTCTGTGCTGCTCACGCTGCCACAACCTCATCTCCTCAGGGTCTCCCTACAGATGTGGTACCTTTCTGAGAAGAATGACTCTAGCATATGATCACATAAGGTGATTTATTTTAACGATTTAGCATACGGTTATCAATAATTGTTTAATTATCGCTCTTTCAGAGGAAAGCAGCTGCTGGTACACGCACTTGGATTTTTGTTGGTGTCTCCTTTGACTGGGACTGGCTGGCTCCTTTTCAGGAGCGGGCCCGTCACTCTGTGGATGTTGCCGGGTCCCCATGGGCACGGGCAACCTTGTTCCTAAGATCTCTCATGTCTTTTCTGTTCTAGGTGCTCTCCGCTGCCTGCCACGGCTTCCAGGTAGGACATGCAGGTTGTCCTGGCAGGTGCGTCTGTGCAGCTGGGAAGCAGAAGCCTCATCTGAAAATGGAAAGATAAGACAAGGTCCGGCCTGTGTGACAGAACGCTGTGCCTGCCCTGGCTGGGGAGCCCTAGTCCCGGAGATGGATCGCACCCGTGAGGCCGAGGTGGAGCTGAGAAGGGGCCCGAGCCCCACTGGTGCCAGCAGGAGCCCCGAGATGGATGGAGACAAGGCCCTCAGCCATAGCTGCTGCATCTGTGGCAAGAGCTTCCCCTTCCAGAGCTCCCTATCCCAGCACATGCGCAAGCACACGGGGGAGAAGCCCTACAAGTGTCCCTACTGTGACCACAGGGCTTCCCAGAAGGGCAACCTCAAGATCCACATCCGCAGCCACCGCACGGGCTCCCTGATCCAGGGCCGCGAGCCCGAGGCTGGGGAGCTACGCGTGTCCGAGGGCCTGGACGGCTGCACCAGCCCCACCAAGAGCACCTCCGCCTGCAACAAGATCCTCAACGGGGCCGCCCCGGTGGACGACAGCAAGATCCTGCTGCGCAGCAGCAAGAAGGAGGCTGAGGGGGCCGCCTGCGCCCCGGACGAGGGCAAGGCGGCCGCCCAGTGCTCCTTCTGCAAGTGCAAGTTTGAGCGCAAGAAGGACCTGGAGCAGCATGTGCACCAGGCCCACAAGCCCTTCCGGTGCCGGCTGTGCAGCTACGTGGCGCTGCGGGAGGAGTCCCTGCTGAGCCACATCGAGAAGGACCACATCACCGCCCAGGTGCCCAGCGGGGCCGAGGCCTGCGTGGAGAACGGCAAGCCTGAGCTGCCCGCCGGGGAGTTCCCCTGCGAGGTGTGCGGCCAGGCCTTCAGCCAGACCTGGTTCCTGAAAGCGCACATGAAGAAGCACAGGGGCTCCTTTGACCACGGCTGCCACATCTGTGGCCGGAGATTCAAGGAGCCGTGGTTCCTCAAGAACCACATGAAGGCGCACGGGCCCAAGACCGGGAGCAAGAACAAACCCAGGAGCGAGCCGGACCCCATCGCCACCATCAACAACGTGGTGCAGGAGGAGATGATCGTGGCTGGCCTGTCCCTCTACGAAGTCTGCACCAAGTGCGGGAACCTGTTTACAAACCTGGACAGCTTGAACGCGCACAACGCCATCCACCGCAGGGTGGAAGCCGGCCGCTCGCGGGCCCTGGCCGGGGAGGGCGCGGTGCAGGGCGGCGCCCCGGACTCCCAGCAGCTCTTCCTTCGGTGCCTCAACCTGCGGCCTGCGCTGGCCGGGGCGCCTGCCCGCGGGCAGGCGGGGCGGCGCGTGGCCGAGCTAGACCCGGTCAACAGCTACCAGGCCTGGCAGCTGGCCACCCGGGGCAAGGTGGCCGAGCCCGCCGAATACCTCAAGTACGGGGCGTGGGACGAGGCGCTGGCCGGGGACGTGGCCTTCGACAAGGAGCGGCGCGAGTACATCCTGGTGAGCCAGGAGAAGCGCAAGCGCGAGCCGGAGCCGGGCGCACAGGGGCCCCCGCGCAAGCGCGCGGGCGTGCCCGGGGACCCCCTGCCCGGGCCCCTGGACCCCAGGCCGGCCGCCCGCCCCAGTCGCCGCGCCGCCGCCCCCGCGGGCCACGGCAAGTCGTCCGAGTGCTTCGAGTGCGGCAAGATCTTCCGCACGTACCACCAGATGGTCCTGCACTCGCGGGTGCACCGCCGCGCGCGCCGAGACCGCCACGGCCCCGGGGAGCGCGCGCCCCGTGCGCGCTGCGGCTCGCTCAGCGAGGGCGACTCGGCCTCGCAGCCCAGCAGCCCGGGCTCAGCTTGCGGGGCCGCCGCTGACTCCCCGGGCTCGGGCCTGGCCGACGAGGCTGCGGACGAGAGCGGAGAGGACGGGGCGGCGGACCCTGTGGCAGGTGAGCGCGTGCGCCTGGGCTCAGAGAGTGAGGGCCCGGGGAGCTCCGTACCTGGGTGACCGGTGCCCAGGTAGCCCGGGCTCGGGAGCCCCTCGCCCAGGAGGTCCATGTCCATCTGTCCCAGAGCCCGGGGATCCCAGCCCCGGGAGCCCCACATCCAGGGAACACAGGTCCAGGTAGCTCTGTGCGCCCTTAGCCCTTCCCAAAGTATCCCTGAACAGTGCCCAGGGAACCCGTGCCTACAGAGGGGCCCTGGTGGCCCTCTGACCCGGTAGCCCTCAGCCTGGGCGGCCCAGGCCCAGCAGACTGGCAGGGGGGTGGCCTTTTGTCTGGGTAGTGCCCACATAACCCAGGCCCAGGCTCAGCCCTGCACCCTGGGGGTCTGGTTTCCCAGACCCAGGTAGACCCTGCAGCCGGGTGGCCCAGCCGCAGGCGTCAGGCAGCCAGTACATACTTCGAGCTCAGGCTGGTGGGTGCAGCACAGGTGCCTGTCAGCTCCACTTCAGGCTCCTTTCTCGCTAATTTGCCCGGATGTGTTTGCATTAATTAACAACTTTGGGCTGTTGAATTCATGGTTTCTCTGGGACATCAGTCATTTCTGAGCAAAGAA
Source organism: Lontra canadensis (assembly GCF_010015895.1). NCBI lineage: Eukaryota > Metazoa > Chordata > Mammalia > Carnivora > Mustelidae > Lontra > Lontra canadensis. The sequence goes on from NW_022631038.1 coordinate 2,763,865, forward strand.
CGGGTGATGGGACACGTCCAAGGCGTGCCCTTCTCTTTCTCCGCAGTCCCAGAGCCTGTTCCCTCCCCAGGTGGCACACGCAGGTGCACACACGCGCACACACACACCCCCCTGCCTCTGCTCTTCTCCTTTGCACCAGACAGCCGAGTAAAGGAGTAACTTCCAATCGGTGTGCACTTCTAATTAATCTCCTCGGGTTCAGGTAACCCTGTGGGTTTAGAGACGGCTCACTGGAACAGATGACTTTCTAAACAGCGGCTATGTAAATATTTAAAGATGCTTTGCTGACTTTGTTTTTGTCATTTTCCTACTTTTTAGACATCTTAAACGTTTTGATATTTTAATTATTTTTTGTTTTGGGTAATTCTTTTTAGTAGAAAGGGTTGTTCCAGTGACAGAACTTGTAACTTTCTCTGCATCACTGGGAGTGTTTTTCTCTTCTCCCTGGAAACTGGCTCGTGGATGGTGCTTTTACCTGAAAGGCCCGTGGTGTAGAAACCCAGGAGCTTCCGGAGGGCTCTTTACGATTGGTAGTGAAGAAAACGACATGCGTGCATTCCTCCAGAGCAAAATCTGCGTCCTTTTTTCCTTCTGAGGGGGCTAGCCCATTCTCTGGCACAGGGTTTATTATAGGTTTATCTGTGTGTCATATGAGAGTGTGTTCTGCTCAGAGGTACTGAGTCAGTAAAAGTGTGAAGAGAGTTGTTTCTCGAGTCCTGTAGAGAAGCCCGTGCTGACCCCTGCATATACCTCGTAAGGATCCGTCCAAGATGAGCAGGTGACACAGTGCACACTGACCCTTGTTCCCGTTTCATTTCTTACTACTAACCTGTGGGGAGGAGCAGAACACGCTCCTCTCTGAAAACAAACCACCGCTCCTTCTCCGAGTCATCGTAAAACCCGGGCCACCCAGCTGCAACCTTTGGTTGGCATTTTTTTGAAGATTAATTCTTGGTTTTTCTCTTTTAAAAGTTTTGAAAATTATGGATTTTACTGATGATATGCCAATAGCACTATGACTGTTTTTGGAGTGCGTTGGATAATACTAGGTTAGAACTAAGTCTTTTTTTTTGAAGACAGATATTTTTAATATTTAAAAAAGCTCTTGAGCCTTTCCCTCATCTGTGGTGACGTTGGTCAAATGATTAATAATCTAATTCAGTAGTACTTTGAAAATGTTGGAAAGATTGAGTGATTTTCACTATACATTGGAATTCACTTTTTTTCATCTCAGATTCATTAAACTTTGAGATTATTGTTTCCCTCCTAATGACATTATATGTATTTTCTATATGTGATCTTTTTTTTTTTTTTTTTTGAGAAACCTGATGTATCCGATGTTTCTGTAACAAGTTCATGTGTTCATGTCCTAGTTCAACAAGTTGACAGTAGAATCAACAGAATGTTGTAGCTCCTTGAGAGACCAGAAACGGAAATTTAGGTCATGACAGTGGCATAAAGTGTTGAAGGACATTGTGGGTCTACATGGGTACCTTTTGTGGCTCTGAGGAGCAGACTCTTTCCTCCAAAGACTACAGACTTGGCAAGCACAGCAGGCCCTCAGTGGTCCAGTGTGGGCAGTAAACCACAGCTTCATGGGTGTTCTTTGAAGAGTGAGACATGTGTTACAGTCCACGTAATCCCCACAGACACTACCGTTCTTGGGGTTTGGCTGAAGACTTTGGAAAAGCAAATGAGTATTTTGAATCCCATTTCTTGATCTGCAGTGTGCCTTTACTACTCCTAAAAGAGGAATTACGTCTTACCCATACAGGCAATTTAACATTCTTACAGAACTTCGGTGGGGTGGCCGGCCAAAATTGTTAGAGGAAATATGTGGAGTGTGAGATCAGAGCCACACACAGTAGGTCACACAAGATGAATGTGGCTTCTGGTGGAAGCAACGTTGACATTACAATTCTGTCTTCGTGACCCTTCGCAGCAAGTCCCCATTGTGCCATAATTTTACCCAGAGATTTTTTTGACAACCAGGAATGGATTTGAATGCTGCTTTTGGCCGTGTAGAAACTTTACATTATCAGATTAATTAAAAGAGCCCCCCTCCCCCCGCCCCATGAAAGCCATGTGCTTGTTTGAAAAGCTTTGTCACATTCCCTTTATTTCCACAGAAAACTGAGTCCCGGCAGCCCTCCTTACTGACCAAATATGGTAGAGGAGCAACCTGTGAATAAAAATCAAGTATCGGATGTTTTCCTGAGCTGGATCTCAGCCCTCTGCTGAGACAGTGACGTAGCCCTGGCAGAGAAGGGGCAACTTTTGGAGCTCACGAAAAAAGGAAACCTTTCAGTTAGGGAAGAGAGAAGTGTTGAGAGGGGATGCAGTTCAGGTTTATAAAATGAGCGTTTCCAAACACAAAGCAGAGTCCGGCACTCCGAGGTCACAGTGGAGACGAAGGAGTGCTTAACAGTAAACCCAAGTGGGTTCTGCCCAGAGAGCTCGTGGGCAGTTCCAGAATGAGGGACCGCTGCTGAGCGTGTCTTGGACAGGCTGGTTCACAACCCGAGCCATCGTGAGGAGCACCTTTGGGTGGCCTCCCTTATCTGGGGCCATCACGGTGTGTCTTCCTGCCTTTGGGCAAAATGCCAAGGACCCCCATTCCCACCATTTGAGTATAGTTTCTGCAAAGACTTACGTGACTGCCTCGGTTTGGACCACTTGGTGTTCTCCACACTGCTGTCACACCAGCCCACGTTCTGGGGAGCCTGCCTCTCTGTACGTCTTCACATACTCAGTGCAGCTGGACGGATGGCAAAACCACGAGTTCTAGATGAAGTCCTGTGAGATCGCAAATCCTTGCTTCCAGCCCACTAAAGTGTCAGACCCTGCTGCACGGAGAGAGGAACGGGGTCTTAGAACAAGGGCCACAGTATGATACGCAGTTTGGAGAATTAAGGAGAGCGTTTCCAGAACTGAACAGTATCATCAGAGAATGGAAAGACAATTGAAAGAAGAACAGGATTTTCTTCCAGAAGCCCCGGTTGCCTGGCTTGCTCTGATTGTCGCCCCCCGACCCCGCAGGCCAACAGCCTCGTGCATTGCGGCTCTATCCTTTCCATCTTACGGAAGGAGGATGCCCCGTCTCTCCTGCACGCACGCCCCGAGACTGTGCGGGGGGTGGCCGCGGTGCTGCTGGGGCGGGGGAGGAGGCCTGCCGTGCTGGGGCAGGGCCGCGGAGGTCCAGCGGCTGTTCTTTCTGCTTCTCAGATGGTCATCAGGACGGCTCAGAGAGAACACGTTCTCAGCCGTCCGCCCGTTGTCCCGGGGTTCCGGGAGAACCTAGCTAACCGGTGCTGGCCCGGGGCAGCTGGGCCTGCCGAGACGGGGAGCTCCGATGGTCGCTTGTTTCAGGGTCTGCTTCAGTGCAGAGCAGAAGGAGTCACTGCGCTTCTGACCAGATCCGCTCGAGATGCGTGTCCTGAGCGGCGGAGCTGGGACCCGCGTTGCAGACCCTGCGTTTTCTGGCCACCACGCGGACAGAGTGAGCGGGAGGGACTGTGGCATTGGCCCCAACCAGGGGCTGAGCGTGAGCCGGCGTGTCCGGGGTGGGGGTGTGGATAAGAAAAGGGAGAAAGGAGGGTGGATGGGAGCCCCAGGTGCAGACGGGTGACAGGTATGGGGGGAAGGGACAGCCAGTACGTCTGGGGACGCTTCCATCCTAGCACCACAGCCTTGCCGGACAGGGCTACAGCAGGTGGTCCTTCTGAGTAGGGGCCTTGCTGGTCGGCGCCCTCTGTCCTGGGTGAGCCCGTGGAACTGGTGACAGGACTCCTCCGGTCCGGCTCCTGAGCTGCGGGCAGGTCACTCCGGCTTGCCTTGTCTAGGTTCTCTGCCGCTCCGGCGACCTGGGGGTCGCCATCAGCAGAACCAAATAAATGTCCACACGGGCCGATGCCCAGTCGGGAGGGCCCGGGGGCACGCCCCGCGGGGGGTGTCAGATGCCAGGCCGGAAACGTGGGATGCGCTCTGCCGCGTGGCGGGTGCCGGGCCCTGTTCCCAGCAATGCCGGGTCGTCCCTTCTCCCTGGAGCTGGAGATGATGGCAGAGCCGGGCTGTTGCGGGTTCCGGAAGAGCGTCCTGGAGCGCCCGGCCGTTCCAGCTCCATGGAGCAGAGGCAGCTCTCGTCGTTGGTGTCAGAGAACCGAGGTGGAGCTGGAAACCCTCCTCGTCACGTCCTGTCTGGTGGGAACACGCAGCGCAGGTCTTCGGAAAAGCGGCTCAGGTGTACTTGGCCGCCGGAAGCAGAGCGCCCTGTGGTCTCAGCCCGCGTCTTAGTGGCCGGGACCCGCGTGCATCGGCGCTGGTGACACGTCCACCCACGAGGGCGCCTGCCCCCGCGGCAGCCAGCACCCCGTTACGCGCTCCAAATTACTGGAGGACGCTGAGTTACGACGAGAGTACGTTTGCTGGTATTTTGATTTTTCCGGCGTGGGTGTCTGTGCGTGGCCTGCAGGCTGATGTCCGCTTGAGCAGAATGACGGGGCCCCTGACCTCCAGAGCGAATTTACTGCAGCATGAATGGCGTCAGACTCTGGAGACGAGATGCTGGGGTTTTCTTCCTTTCACCGAGACACACATACGGGCTCCATACGCGGAATCGTGCGCCAGGCCCCAGCCGGCTTCGTTCACGCACTCAGTTCGATCTCTCTCCTTTTACTTTCTGGCACGAGACGGGATCGCAGCATTTTAGAGTCAGAAGGGAGTCTGTCCCGGTTTCATCAGGGCAGGGACGGGGTCATAGGAATTATTCTGGTTTGCCAGAAGCAGTCGGCGTGTGCTGCGGAGGGCAGCCCGGTGGGCAGATGCCGGTCGCGAGTCACCTTTGCATAGAGGGGCAGCGTGCTGTTCACTGTGGAGATCCACAAGCGTCCAGTCCCCCAGTGGCCGTGGGGGGCCGCGATGTCCCTGCTCGGGCTGTCCTCGCTGCACTCCTCGGGTGCCTGGCCTGTGGTCTGCGTCCTGTGGGCACAGCTCTTGTCGGCTCTTGACCCGAGCCAGGGCCTCAGCGTCCGGTTTCCAGCCTTGGAGAGGGTCCCTATGCTGCCCTGTCACTCGAGGCACAAGGTGGCCTGGACCCTGTGCGGGGTTCTGCATCCCCGGTTCTTCCTGGAGGCTGGCTCTGAGGGTGGAGTGGTGTGGAGGCCGGGTGTCTGTCACGCGGGAGCCTGCTTGGGGCGGGCACTCAGGGGTGTCCTCTCCGGGCAGAATGAGCTGCGTCCCCGCATTCTAATAAACACGGATGCGCTGGGTCTGTCGAGAGTCTTAGCTGATGTGTAACCGCTTTTCCACCTCCTCTGCCTTTGGTTCACGTCCTGAATTCTGTTGTTTCAGTCCTTGTCCTGCTGGACGCACTTTTTCTTGCTCTGCTGTAGGTATGATGCTGGCCATGGTTTCTGGCACCGTCCTGGGTTTCAGTGTCCTCTTTGCCATCTTGTCACAAAGAAGGGCTCTTGATCTTCTCCGCTTCCGACTTGAGCTTGTTCCTCCTGATGTGAAGTGGAAGGGGCCCTCTTTGTGGATTCTGTGCATCGACGGGATAGAAGTCCGTCCGCTTCTTCCACCTGGGCCCTGTGGGTGGTGGTCCACGGGGAGGCCTGGGTCTCACCAGGTCTGGAAGCATCCACAGGGGGTCCACAGGGAGGCGTGGGTTGTGCCCGGCCTGCGAGCGTCCACGGGAGTTCCCGTGGGTCGTGCCCGGTCTGGGAGTGTCCGCAGGGGGTCGGTGGGGGAGGCCTGGATCGTGTCCAGTCTGGGAGTGTCTGCAGAGCAGGCTGAACTGGTTTTGCTTCTGGACAATCAGCATTTGCTAACTGGGCTAAGGTAGTTCCAGGTCAGCTGTGTAGGAGGGGCTCACCCAGTCAGTGGGGGCAGCACCTGCTGGCGTGGCATCGCCCTGAAGATGTTGCCTGTCTCAGGGCCGTCCTAGACACGTGCCAGGCATCCCTGCTGCGTCTGCACACCTGCCAGTTGCTTATCCTCTGAGACGGTGATGTGGCACCTGTCACCGCGTCCCCTTCTTCACACGGTTTCCAGGTTTTGTTGGAGGCGGGCCACCCATCAGGTAGTGAGTGGCGGCAGGCGGTTCCTTGTGCTGGCCTTCTTGGACCACGGTCCTTTGTTGCACCTTCACTGCATCCTACATGCCTCTTCCAGAACCCCCACGTGCCCTCTGTGTGGCCTGAGTGTGCCCTGGACCTGGGAAACCCCCCTCTGCCCCCGTGGCCAGTCCTGTACTCCCTGCTGGGTCAGCCTGGAGCCCACGAGCGTCACTCCCGCTCCGTACTGGGACCTTCCCGGACCGCTTGTCCTCTTCACCTCCCGCGCCTGCTGCTCTTGTGATCTCATTGAGGGTAAGGTTTTGCCTCGTTCAGCCCGCCTGCCCCATGGCCTGCACGACTCCAGCCGTGGCTGGCAGATGCCCTGGGACGGAGCTGGGGCACCTTGGGGTTGCAGCAAGCCTCGCTGAGATCCGTCCCCCATGGGGGGAGCGTGTGCTTGCCGGCTTCAAGAGGCCCGTGACCCATGATGGTGGTCTGGACGGACAGTGGAGGCTTGGACGAGAGTGGGTACTCATACTGTCCTGTGCCTTGAGGTTTGGAATCCTGTGCACATGGCCCAGCACAGTGGCCTCTTGGCACGGCAGGAGTTGGCTGCTTCTGGGGCTACTTCCCGGCCAGTGCCAGACTTGGGATCAGGACTTAGGACTTTGTGTCTCTCAGGACTCCCGGGAATCGCTCGTGTGCAGGGGAGCAGAAGCAGGCTGGGCCTGTCCCATCCCCAGTGCTGGAGGACACACAGCCCATGCTCCCCTAGACCCGGCATCTCAGGAAGCAGGGACTGAGGTCACCATGTGGTTCCCACCTCCCTGCCTTGTGTCCCCAGCAGTTGCCAGTCAGCGCAGTTGGTGGGCACGGCGCCCTCGGCCCGGCCCTTCCCGGGGCCCTCCTGTGCGTGCAAGTGGCGACTCGTCAAAACACTGCTCACCCGTGTGGCCCGGGACAGGGAGGGCCCTCCCGTTCCCCCACGGTTCCACCAGGGAGCCACGGTTGTCTGGAAGGCCCGGGAAGAGGACGGCCCAGAGCCCGTGGTGGGGAGCCTGCCCGTGGGCCGTGGGTTCTCCCGTTCAGCCTTCCCGGCGGTCTGAGCGCGGTGGGCACACTGAATTATTCAGTGCGTTAGCCTCTCCTTCTCCAAGCACTTGGCCTTCATTTGGTAATTGTTTTGTGTGCCCATCTCTGGCACAGAATCTTAATGTTTCATTTATAAGTTTAGTTTTTTCTCTTCTTTTTGATGTTCTTTAATATCCCATGTGCTGGACCTAATCTGAGGCCACTTCTTGGTGAGACCTTTGTGGGCTGCTGATAGCATCAGGATTTGCATACCCGATTTGCATAAGCCTTTGGGTCTTCAGACAGACTGCCGTTTTTGATCTGTGTGGGGTTTTTTTTTTTTTTTTTAAGATCTGTATTTTACTAGAATTAAAAAGTGAGGCATGGTCTTCTCCGGATGAAGGTCAAAAGGTCACAGTTTCCTTCCTGGTGTCCTACCTGGTTCTGCGGGAAGTGAGGGCAGTCCTTCCCGTTTGCCGGATGCCTCCCCTCCTGTTGTATTTACAAAGGGAGACATTGATGTTGATTTGAGACGAGTATTTTCCGAGATTAGTAAGGCATTTGGGCTTCCGGTCTTGTAAAAGTGTGCCCCATCCGAGTCTTGTGGTCTTTCTTCTGACTGCAGAATACTTACTTCCAGCACCGTCTGTGACCTCACCAGTTCCTCAGATGCCCCATCTAAAGGGATCACCGAGTGGTGCCCTCTGGGGGGTCGGCCCTCCTCCCAGGAGCTGACGTGTGCCCGAATCTGGCTCTCGACACGGGCCCAGGGCCGTCAGCTTCCTCCCGGGTCACGAGATGTGGCTGTTGGGCGCGTGAGTGCGTGGGCATAGTTCGTTAATTGGATTGGACACCTGCAGAGCGCTGTGATACTGAAACGATGGTCGTTTCCAGTCGTCCCTTCTAGTTACCGTAGTTCCTTTGATATAAGACTCGTTTATGATATTGCTGGTTTTTGAAACATTGATGACACAGTTCATGGCATAGGACTTCTGCAGACGGTTTTGGCCTCAGATTAGAAACCGATAGTAGTGGGGTGGCTTGAACATTTCCACTTAAAGCAAACGTCAGGTACCGTGTTTTCAAAAATGACGCAGTGTGGTAGGAGGGGTCGGCACTTGGAAACAAGGCGTAAACGCTTAGGAGTCGTTTTTATCGTGAACCTCCTTCACGGGTGGTGAAGTTATCGGTGAGAGCCTCAGGGAGCAGTTCAGTGTGTCACCAAGAGATGACTTGCAGGGTTCCTGAAGTTTAGGTGTTAAAGGAATTGCGAAGTTCTGACAGCAGATTTTGGGAACTCTGAACAGGAAGGTTCTGGTTAGGTTCTCTGCAGAGTGCCTGCAGTTTCCATGGCGATAAGCCTCCACACACGGCATAGAAACAAATTCTTGATACTGTTTCGAAACCCAGTTATAAAAGGGCATCATGCTTGCAAGTTCGTTACGAATAGATAAAATTGCTTTTGCAGAGCTGCCTTAGGAGCGGCCACCGTGGCCGACCTTAGAGTCTCGTACCTTCTCAGTAGCCTGGGCACTGAACATTTCTTTTCCATTCTAGGTCAGGATTAAATAACCAACCTACCTACCTGCCTGCCTTCCTTATTTCCTTCCTTCTCCCCCAATCTTGAATTAAAGATTTTTTCCTTCGAACTTTGAGATCCAATTTGAAGGGGGACGGCGGGGTTTGCTGTGGGTGCTTGCAGCAGTTTTCAGACCTGTGGCACACCTGTGAGGAGCAGAGCACATCTGGGTGGGGATGGGGCACTGCGGGGGGGGGGACTTCCTGTCGCCCACCGGCCGCTGCTGCTCGTCTCCCCCTTCCCTTCGAGCTCTTTGCTCCTTCCTTCCCTCCCCTTCCAGTCAGGCGGGTGAAGGGTAGTGTGGGAACAGGGCATCACATAACGCCAAATACGTACCCCACACGGTAGGTCATGGTGTTGGGGATCAGTGGACCCTGGGGCTGTGGGTCTGATCGTGGAGGACACCTGTGCTTGCCTTCTTTCTTCTGTCCCAGGGCTGAGACAGAATCCCAGATTGCGGCCACTGGCTGTAGAAACTCCAGGAATGGAGCGCCCTTTGAGCCTCCTCCTGGGAGAGCCTGTCCCTCTGCCCTGGATGCAGGATGAACTCCTCACGTCTCTGCTCCTCCTGGTGCCCTTGGTGGGGAGGAAGGTCTTTGGGACAAGGTCAGGGACCCTGGACCTGGTTTTCTTGCCTTAGGACCGCTCACCCCACACTCCCCAGGATCTCCCTCCTCCCGAGGCTGCCTCCCTGGCTCCGTGTCCCTCAAGGACACGGCCTGGGCCAGACCGTGCCAGGCCCGTGCTGCTGAGTTTAAAATTCTTCCCCTCCTCCTCCTGAAAGTCGGCAGGTCTCTCACGAATGCATGCCAAGTGCAACTAATCCACGGTGTCTGAACGTGCGTGTAAGAAACCGTCCTCCTCGATCGTCCTCCCTCGTGTGCTGGAGAGACTTGGGTTTTTGTCCTCTTCAGTCCTTTCAGGCGTGTTTACATGCGTCAGTAGATACGCGTCTGTACGTTTTTGTTTGGACACCTGATGAGATTATCCTGTTGGATCTGTTCTGAAAGTTGCTTTTTCTATATAATGTCTTGGAAATCGTCCACGTCGATACAGGAATCTGCTTCACTCTTGAGCCGTGGGAAAGTGAAGTTCGATCATAATTCATTTGCCTGTCAATGGACCTTCAAGTTGCTTTGCTACAAATAGCGTTGCCTGTAGCTGCCGGTAACAGGGACCGTTGAGAGCGCTTGGGAGTTTGCTGAGACCCGTTTCTTACGTGAGACGGCTGCTTTGGGGTTTGCATGTGTTACATTTCTGTGGGTACCGCCAGGCGGGCCGTGATTGTCCCCGTGTCCGCCAGCAGCTCGCGAGTGCGGCCGTCGGCCCACGCCTTCAAGGGTGCCAGGGATCATAAATCTCCTGCACTCGCCTACCGGCAGGAAGAGAATGTTCTTCATGTTCTTTCTGCCGTACTTTCCATCTTCCCGGCTCCCGTGAGAGTGAGCGTGTTTGCAGGATCGCTGGCCGTTTGCGTTTCTCGAGGGATTGACCTGTTCATGCCCTTGGTCCATTTTTATAACGTGGTGTTTGTCCTTTTCTTATTAACAGGAACTCGGTACATCTTGGGAATGAATCTTGTTGTTCACTTTACTTTCTTCTCACTTTGTGTCGGGCTGTGTGAAGTCTTCTGGCATCCGAGCTCTAAAAAGGGAGACTGTTCATTTTTCCATCGTGGTTTTTACCCAGGACTTAGGCATTCCCCGCCCTGATGTTCGGATGTTCTCGCTGAATGAAGTGAGTTTGCTTTATTCCGTGTGCTTAGTCGACGTTGCATGAATCCACGTGGCACTTTTGGCGGGCCCTCTGAGGTGTTTTTAATTTTTTCCGCTATTGCTATCCCATTTTTCCAGCATCATTTTATTTCAGTGTTTTTTCCTGCTGATTTGAAACAGCGGCCTTACCACGTACAGACCGTGGCCGGCGTCTTCCCCCGGGCGCCGGAAGGCTGCAGATGCTCCTCTTCACATCCGGACGAGGTTCCAAGCTTCTGAGGTTCAGGAGACTTTTGTGCCGACAGTCGTGTCGAAGCCAACCCGTGAGTCCTGGGTCAGTGCTCGTTCCATTGCAGTGTTCAGGCGGGGCAGGAAGCGGGGAAGAGGAGAGGAGGAGAGGATGGGGCGTGCCCTGTGCACCCTCGAGCGGCGGCTGGGCTCTCTTTGGCTCCCTGGCAGTCCTGAGAAGTCCTGACCTTCCCCTTCATATCCGCGCTGTGCTCAGAGCTACCCCCCACCCCTCACCCGCCTCAGGAGGGCCTCGAGCAGGGCTCAGGGAGGACCTCTCTGCAGCCTGCCCAGGGAGGATGAAGGGAGCCCGGCCGGGTCCCGCAGGTGGACCGTTGCTCGCGTGCATGGGGCCTTCAGAGTCGCGCAGGGGCCCAGAGGCCCCGTCCCGTTACCGCCTGCCATCACGGGCTTCTCCTCTATTGGCTGTGGAGAGTCTCCTCTTGGCAGTGAATTAATGACGTTACATATAAGTGAAAAATAATTTTTCTCTCCATGCGTGATGTTCACGTGTTCTCGCATCATTTGCCTGTTGCAGGCCGGGGGTCTCACTCGCCCTGTGCTGCTTTTGAGGTAATTCATTCAGATCATGTGTTTCGCATAAGAGAACAAGTCGAGTCGCCAGACTCGGTGAGTAAAAATAGAGGTCACCGGTTCGATGTGCGTTTGGGAGAAGCCATGAATGGCACATTTTCGGTCTCTGTGTGTCCCGTGTAGTGTTGGAGACTCCCTTGTGCTAAGAATGACTTGTCGTGTGTCTGAAGTCGGGGTTACCCGATGCGCCGCGTTTCTCCTGCAGAGCGGCTCTGGGCCACGTCTGCTGGCGCGGATGCGGCCCTCAGCACGCGGGACAAGTCCCGGCTCCCGGCCAGCGGGTCAGGCCTTTCGGCAGCGCCCCGGCCGCTGCTCGCCCCCCCGTGCGCGCCCAGGACTCGTGCGCCGCGGAGGAGGGGGAGGCCCCCGCGGTGGGGTGTGCGCTCTCCACAGTTCCGCTCGCCGGTGACTTCTCACGTGTTCACGCTCGGGTCGCAGCAGTGCTTGCCGACGACGGGATTCGGGAGCAAATGGAACTACCTTCGTCTGTCGGCTCAATGAACCGCACGGTCTCTGCCAGGCACGGTTGTGTCAAGCTTCTCGAATTGGGACAGACCTCCGCTTCCGAGTTCGGCGTGCAGTGTGCCGGGGTGCGGGGGGCTGCCCTGCAGGACCCGGTACCGCCACCTCAACCTCCCACACGGACGTCCATCCTTAACTGTGAGGTTCTGACCTGTTGGGGACTTTGTAGGTGACATTTCGGGGCCGGGGCCCCATGGGCATACCTCGTGTTGGCACCTCGTGTCGTGTTGTGGGGAATGTCGGGGTCCCTGGGGTAGCTGCAGCCTGTCCTGACTCCGGGGGGCGTCGGCGAACCCCGTGCGGGGTGCAGTGTTCCTGGAAGACCCGAGCCCTAAATGCTGAACCTGAGGTCCCGTGGATGGGCTTCTCACATTAATTCAAAATAAAAAGAGACCCAAGAACCTGTTCCTTAGATTGTGCTTGACCCACGGAGGGCTGCTCTGTGGTCACAGCGGTCCCCGCGCTCTGGGCTGTGATCTTCACAGTAGGGAATGACGATCCAGGATCGACTCGCTGTCCCGCTGGTGTCATCGGAGGACGTCCACGTGCTGTGGCGTTTTTAGAGCACTTATTTCTTCCGGTTCTCAGTTGATTTTATCTGTGTATGATCTGCCTTTCCTTAGTTTTGGTTTAATCAAATACTAAGTAAATATGTATGGGAAAAATGTCTATGGCGAATCACCGTTCCCGTGGGAATTCCTTGTCCCTGGTTGAACTCTGACAAGTGACTGGCACGAGCCGTGGGTTCCACGGCACAGAGGACAACTTGGTGAAAACCAGGGGCTCCTCGCACGCCTCCAGCCTCTCAGGATATGCGGAGAGATCTAGAGTTTATTTTACAAGATTGGTCTGTCATTGAAGTAGAAGGTGCTGGAACCTGGTGTTCCTTTGAGATAAGGCCTGTGTAAGCCGGTGCCACCTGAAGGCCCTTCTAGGTGAGCCTTCTTGCCTGCTGCTGTGTGTCCTGTCCCGCCTTGTCACTCACCCGGTGTCTGAGGCCAGGTCCTTGCGCTTCGCATCCGGTAGGGACTAGTGGGGACATGTGTGCAGTCCTGGTATTTGGTCTGGGCAACTTTTCCCTTTGGACCTTGTAAAAAAAAAATCCCACAGTTGTTTTCCTTCTAGGGACTCGTAGGCATCTCCTCCCTTGGAAAGACCATGTGGAAATGCGGTCGCGGGCGTCGTGTTGTGACTGATCCCAGTCCAGTTGGTGCTGCTTTCCGTCGGGCGCCTGCCACCCCATGATTCCCCGGAGAGCCCCGTGCTCGCGGCGGAAAGCGGGCTCCAGACGGCCGGGTGGTGCAGCGTTAGTTGTAGGGTCAGTAGGATTGTGAGAGGACGTCTTGTCTCCTGTCAGTAGGTAAGACTCCATGAACCAATCACAGGAATGAATTATCTTTGCTTTTTTAAAAGAATCCGCAGAGAGGAGAATCGCTTTAGTTGGTTTTCTGACGTCTTTCAGTTCGTCACTTGGCATGTATCACACGGCGAGCTTTCTTTCTCGCCTTCCCTGCCTGCGGCTGAAGCCACTGTGGCTCGTCCCTTCCTCGGCGGAGCTGGGACCACGTCTCCTCTCTGCGCCCCGCGAGGTCGTCCTGCTCATCCTTCTTGGTCCCCGGCCCCGCGCCCTCCATGTGTCTGGCCTGTCCACTGGGTATTCCTGTCCCGCGTACCCTGGACGCCTGGAGCTCCGCGCTCTTACAGCCTTGGCCTGTCCCCCAAGTCCTTACTTTAATTCGAGATCGTGCGTGCTTTAACCTTGAAGTGTCCTACACGTCTGGATCCTAGGTCTTCAAGAAAAGTGGCTCCCCCGGCCATGCATTCTCGGGTAGGGCCCTGCTTCTGTGTGCTCCCCACTGTCTGAAGGCGTGGGCCCCATGAGCTGGGCCGGCCAGGGAGCACGTGGCTTCACCCCCGCCTCTTGGGGAAGAGCTAGGACACAACCCTGCAGGCAGAAGAGTGCTCTTAGTGCAGCTGGGCTGAGGCTGTGTCCTGCGCTTTGTCCTTGTGTACCCCCAGGAGCAGCCCCGTCTGAGCCTCCTCTTGGGCATGCACTGTGCGTCTCCAGTAAGTCACCGCGTTTGTGCCACTGGTTCTCAGCGACACCACTGAAGACCCGTGTGGCTTTATCCACACGTACAGTACGGCTGTGTTTTGCTTGCATTTTAGTATTTTGGCTGAATTTTGCTGGGATTTACTTTAAATTGCTCACATAGTCTTAGCTTTACTTAAAATGACACCAATAATCGTTGACGATCTGGTGTATTAATGAATTGTCATGATTCCAAAAGCCTTCAAATGGTGCTACAGTTTGACCCGTGCAGGACACGGAAAAGCTGTGGAACTCTCGTGTAACTGAGATCAATGGGCACGTCTTCTCCACGGAAACTCCTTTTTGCTCTGAAAGTGTGGTAGTCTGTGTGCGTTCTGACGGGGAGTGAAATATGAGAAACGGGAAGTGTTGCCCCAACATGAACAGTGTTTCATGCAGCTTCTTGTCGCTCCTCTGCCCGTGAGAAGGTGCGCTTGGGGGTCCCGGCAGCTCCAGGGAGGGTGTTGTTTGCCCCCCATCCCGCGCTGGCCGGCCGGCGCCGTGGACACGTTGGCGGCATGGAGGGCGGGCCCCGTGTGTCCAGCACACCTCTCTGGCCAGCTCTTGGCCCGTCCGGCAGGTGGTTCTTGGGGCAGAGATTTGCTGAGGGAGACCTTAGCTGGGGCTCAGGCTGCAGCCTGCCAGCCCAGGACAGAGCCCAGGGTCTCGTGACCTGCTTCTTACCACCCCCCAAAGCTCTGACCCAGGATGGGCCAGCTTTGTCTCCACTGCCCACAGGGGCCCCTGACTTTCTGCTTGGGTGTGGGGACAGGTCATCTGCACAGGGTGGCTGGGAGGGCCGCGACTGGCCAGAGCCGTCTTGTTGGCACGTGTGTGGCCCCCCTCTGTCATTTGGGGGTGACCTGAATGTCACCTCAGACTATAACTGCAGCTCCCTTTCCTGAGCTCTGTTTTTTTAAAGATGTTATTTATTTATCTTAGAGTGAGAGCAGGTTCGGAGGGGGAGGGGAGAGAATCTCAAGCAGACTCCTCGCCAAGCGGGGAGCCCAATGCTGGCTGAGCCCACCACCCCGAGACCCTGACCGGAGCCAAAACCGAGTGCTGGACGCTCCCCTGACCGAGTCCCCTGGGCTCCCCTTCCTGAACTGCTTCTGACTCCCCTCCCTTCTGGAGCATTTCTGCATCTGAGGTCGACCCTGAATGTGGGTGGGGCTGTGAGAAGAGCGGGGCCAATGCGTGCGGGTCTGGGGAAGGGGCACTGGGGACGGTCAGACACCGTCCGTGTCCTGCTGCTCCGGCCAGTGACGGATCGCTCGTGGAATCTTGCCTCTTGGTTCTTGTCTGCGTATGGCGTTTGGGGTCACCGGTGTGCACAACTTGTAAAACGAACCCGTGTCGTGACCGTTACCGGGGTTTTCACAAGATTGCCATCTGTGGAGCGTGGTTTACTTTTGGGTGGTCACGTACCCATCTGCGGACTTGTCTGGGAACTTAACGGCAGGGTATAAAATTTTCCGATAAAAAAACGCATTTTTATTTTGCATAACTAGCTTGTAAATGCTTTCTTGAGAAAAGAACGTAACACGTTCAAGAGGCGCGACTACACGCACCTTCTGAGATGCCTTAAAGGCCGCGGAAGCAGAGACTTTAAAGGCACCGGAGCTGACTTTGGGGCCGGGTTCTCGCCATCCTCTGTCAGGTTCAGGACACTGTTGCAGGTATCCGCGGATCTCCAGGATGTGATGGAACGCTCGTGCCCCCCCAATCCAGTCCCTACAGGGGTGCGTCCGCACGTAAACTGAGAACCACCCATGGCCGTGACGGGGCGAGTTGCCTTCCGCACGTGTCTGGCACTTTCCCGCCATCTGAGGCTCAGCGGCCACCTTTCTGGAGCTCAGGCGTGTGGCCTGTGCCACGCAGCAGCAGGCGGGCCGTGGTGGGGGACTCTGGGAGGAGCTCCGTGGCCACCGAGGGGTGCCGCTGCTGACACGTCCCCAGCACCTGTGCTGCAGCTCTAGCCCACCCAGGTGTCAGGACATGGGAGCGGGAAGACCGACCACGGAGAAGCGGGGGCTGCACCAATTCAGGGGTCGAACAGAGGACGGACGAGACCGTCGCAGCCCCTGGAGCCGGGTCGTGTTCCCGGGTCCCTGGTCAGGCGCACCTTCACCGACCGCTCACTGGTGCACTGGGCCTGGTGCCCAGCAGTGATGCCATGGTGTTGGGGTCGGGAACGAAGGCGGACGGGTCAGCGTGTATGAGAGGACGGGTGGTTTTACCGTGCTTGTCCCACGGACGTCGCGTGTACTGTAGTCGCGTGGGAGATGCGGATGAGGAAGGAGAAAGGTTCCCGCAGCTCAGAGGTGATCGGGCTTCGCTGTTCTGGTCCAGCTGTACCTTCCCAGGCGTGTCCGTGGTCTGTCTCGTCCGTCTGTCGTATGGCTTGTGTCTGTACTCACACCTGTGTGCGTCTGTGGAAGGACGGTTTTACAGACCTTTCTCAGACTTGCTGCGTCATGAGCTTCTGTGCACAGCCCAGAGCACAGCGCGGGATGCTAGACCCCCGGGGTCTCGGGAAGCCGAGACGTCACTTGTCAGAGTGACAGAGTGACAACCGAGTTTGCGGGGCAGGACGCCTGCGACTGAGCGGCGACTTCTCCCAGAGGATGGATGGGCTTTCTTCGTGAGGCCCTGAGAGGCGCTTGGTTGGGGGCTGGGGAAAGTGGAGTGTCCGGGTCCCCACCATCCTCTGCTGCGCTCACGTGCTTACAGTGTCCGTCGCCGGGAGGAAGGCACTTCCATCCTTGCTCACCAGCAAACTGGGTCTGCCGTTGCTTGGTCACTTTGGGCTCCCCAGCTGAGGTCTTTGTATGTTGTGAAGTGTCCTTGTCTCTTGCTCAGCCCGTACTGTAGGTTTCCAAGGGGAAAGCGGAGACAAATTACGTTTCAGATGAAGCTGTTGCTCAAGGATTTTTTGTTTCCATCTTGGTTTTTTTCCACATACAAGGTGAATCTGGGAAACATAATCTTTTTTCTACTTTTCTTTTCGTATCTTAATTTAGTTTATTTTAATCCATGATCAGGGTGAGTTATTGTTAGTGAAAGACCACATGCCCTGTGTTGAAATAGTGGGGACAAACCTCTCCCAAAAGCACTGAGAAGAGAAATTTTAAAATACTGTATTTTACTGACACATTTATTTTACCAAGAAACTGT
The DNA here is from genome assembly GCF_010015895.1 of Lontra canadensis. Classification (NCBI taxonomy): domain Eukaryota; kingdom Metazoa; phylum Chordata; class Mammalia; order Carnivora; family Mustelidae; genus Lontra; species Lontra canadensis. Next base: position 2,780,959 of record NW_022631038.1, read on the forward strand.
ATATAATTTGATTTTAAGAATTCACAGTCATATTTGACTGTTAGGCTGATTTGCATCTTGATAGCTAGCAAAACTGTAGGATTTCACATTTAATAGGTGACCACGCTTTTGTCTTTTGTGTATTTATATGTCACTGCTTCTCAGAGGTTGAGCTGGTGCACATTCTCACCAAGGAGTTTCTGATACTTCTGCAGAAAATCAGTGACATCAGTAATTCCATAAAAGAAACTGTAAACTTTTTTTAGGGCTAATAAATTGTTTGATGCAGTCGTCTCTCTAATTGAAGGCTGTCAAGTTAATAGAATTAGTTACATCAAAAAAAGGAGAAAACAATCATTTCAAGTTTTATTACTTCTTGGCTGAAAGCATCAAAAAAATACCAGTGATAAACCTTGAGGTAACAGAATGCAGCTTACCTCAGATGATTGCTGAAGATGATGAAATTATCACCATATTATGCATGTATTTAACTATTTCGACAAAGAACGTGGTGGAGAAATTGATGCATTTTGCTGGAAGATATGCTTGGCGACAACAAAAAGTCATGAATATTTTCAGATTTTTGTGAAGACAGTTTTCAGAGTTTGAAAATTTTTTGAGGTGCCTGGAGTCACCCTTATGGCTCCGGTCTCCGTGTTTTCACGGGTTAATGAGATGTTGAAAGGGCTGGAAGCATCAAGGAAAAGGTTTTGGGCTAACTTTGTGACCCCGGACTGGTGCCCTTCGGGGACAAGGGAGAGCCTGCTCTTTGACATTGGGAACCGGGACCAGACGAACCACACGGTACTTATTCCACAGGGGATGCATCCCGAGTTCAAAGGCGCCTCGCAGAGAGCATGTGCCAAGTCCCGCCAAATGGTTTCAGGCTGAGCAGCGTTGTGAAAATCTGTGTGTTTCTCTGTATCACAGACCGTGCTGAGCCTGTATTCTCTGAGTTATTTATGGGGGCCTTTCGGGCTGTTTGCTAAGCATGAGAACAGCTGGAGAGTCCCTGGCAGCCGTAACTGAGAGGACAGCCCACCCTGCTTCACTCCGGAGGAAGCAGAGTGGAGGAATGAAGGGTGACGTCTGGAGATCCCAATACAGGTATTTGCAGGCAACCCAGGAAGGAGGCAGTATTTAAGAAAAGGAGGGAAATGTGTGTTTTCAAAGGCTCCCCACCCGCCGCCCCCTGCCAGCGATAAAGTTCTAGTTCATATGAGACTTTAAACCTTCTTCTCAGTTACAGTAGAGGTTCAGGTGTGTGGTTATGACTTATTAAAGACGGCTTCCTGTTTACCGCTCAGGTGTTGGCATGTTTCAGGTGACACCTGTGTGGTCCACATTCGGGAATGCTTGGTTTCTCTTTCTTGAGGTCTACAGGAGAACTAAATTGTAGTTCTCACCTGGCATTTGGGCTTGGATTATGTTTTAGGATTTGAAACAGGATTAAATATTGGACTAAAACCCCAAAGCCTGCAAGCAGGAATTTTGGATAATGGGCAGTTCTGGTCCGTGGTCTTCGAGAGGGAAGTTTATGGCTCCGGACGTCGCGTAAAGCACATGCAGCTCTCCGCGACGGCCGTGCCGAGGGACGGACACACAGATCCATGACCGTGGATCTGGGCAGCTTCACCAGCTTTGCCTAAACAGAGAAGCAGCGGCGTGGTTCTTTTCTAAGGTGTGATCCGCGAGAACGCGTTATTCCTGGGAAACCGGCCGCCTTTGTGTGACTCGGGTGCGGCTTCCTGCTGTGACGTTTTTGCTGCTCTTGTGGAAGGCCGTCCCGCAGAGCTGCCTTTCACTCCTGCGTTGACGTGTGTCTTCTTCCAGAGTCTCTCCTTCCCTTTCGGGAAGGAGTAGCTGTTCAGTGTGCAATGCTAGAAAGTGACCTTTATTCAGAATAATCCCACATTTACTGGGGAAGGCTGTCGCGTGGGAAGGAGTCTGTTCTGTTCGTATAAATCAGTGAATTTAATTTACAGTTATGGAAGAAGGTTGCTTCCAGTATGTTATTGACTCGTTTGCAAGCTGACCCAGTTGGTGGTTGGTCCCAAAACGGCTGCTAAAAGCATACCTTCTCGGTCGGAAGGATGCTGGCTTTCCCAGAACCGCTTTTGCTCAAGGATCCAGGTTCCGCTTCGGGCGTGGAGGCCGAGCCAGGAGAGTCTGGGCCGAGTCAGCGACTCTGAAGTGAACTTGGTGTTTGCGACAAAGAACGGAGGTTCCCATGGCCCTTTCGGCCAGGTTCTCTGTGCAGTTGGAACGAGAGAAGTACGCTTCCCGATACGCCCCACTGAGGAGTTCCTTCCCGGGCAGGTGGCGGTCCCTGGCTCCAAGGGTCCAGAAGACTCTCTTCCTTTCACAGGGACTTTTCCTGACCGGCCTGACTCCTGCCACGGAAACCTTCCTCCGAGTCAGACCTCGGGAGCTGTGGCCCAGGACGCATGGGACCCTCCGCAGACACAAGCCCCGCCCGGTCTCCTGTCTGCAGTCCCTCCGTGCTGAGCTCTGTCCTTCCTTGCCGTAGGCAGCGCTGGGGGTTTGGACGCTGAGTGTTAGCCGGGGTCCCAGCCAGGGGCGTTTGCTGTCCTCAGGGAGGCAGTGAGCATGGGCGTGCGCCGGACCCGTCCTCGCATCTCAGACTCCTGCCTTCACGATTCTGGGCCAGTTTTGCTGTGTCAGAGTCCCACTTAGCTAGCTCAGGCTCGTGTGGTCCT